>NW_027411866.1:10662948-10909264 GCF_047663935.1 Musca autumnalis | reverse complement strand
TTTCCTTTGGAAAGGGTATTAAGAAGCACCCTTTCCTTTGGGTTTCCTGTGGAAAGGGTATTAAGAAGCACCCTTTCCTTTGGAAAGGGTATTAAGAAGCACCCTTTCCTTTGGAAAGGGTATTAAGAAGCACCCTTTCCTTTGGAAAGGGTATTAAGAAGCACCCTTTCCCTTGGAAAGGGTATTAAGAAGCACCCTTTCCTTTGGAAAGGGTATTAAGAAGCACCCTTTCCTTTGGAAAGGGTATTAAGAAGCACCCTTTCCTTTGGAAAGGGTATTAAGAAGCACCCTTTCCTTTGGAAAGGGTATTAAGAAGCACCCTTTCCTTTGGAAAGGGTATTAAGAAGCACCCTTTCCTTGGAAAGGGTATTAAGAAGCACCCTTTCCTTTGGAAAGGGTATTAAGAAGCACCCTTTCCTTTGGAAAGGGTATTAAGAAGCACCCTTTCCTTTGGAAAGGGTATTAAGAAGCACCCTTTCCTTTGGAAAGGGTATTAAGAAGCACCCTTTCCTTTGGAAAGGGTATTAAGAAGCACCCTCTCCTTTGGAAAGGGTATTAAGAAGCACCCTTTCCTTTGGAAAGGGTATTAAGAAGCACCCTTTCCTTTGGAAAGGGTATTAAGAAGCACCCTTTCCTTTGGAAAGGGTATTAAGAAGCACCCTTTCCTTTGGAAAGGGTATTAAGAAGCACCCTTTCCTTTGGAAAGGGTATTAAGAAGCACCCTCTCCTTTGGAAAGGGTATTAAGAAGCACCCTTTCCTTTGGAAAGGGTATTAAGAAGCACCCTTTCCTTTGGAAAGGGTATTAAGAATCACCATTTCCTTTGGAAAAGGTCTTAAGAAGCACCCTTTCCTTTGGAGCACCATTTCCTTTCGAAAGGGTCTTAAGAAGCAACCTTTCCTTTCGAAAGGGTCTTAAGAAGCAACCTTTCCTTTCGAAAGGGTCTTAAGAAGCAACCTTTCCTTTCGAAAGGGTCTTAAGAAGCAACCTTTCCTTTCGAAAGGGTCTTAAGAAGCAACCTTTCCTTTCGAAAGGGTCTTAAGAAGCACCCTTTCCTTTGAAAAGGGTCTTAAGAAGCACCCTTCCCTTTGGAAAGGGTCTTAAGAAGCACCCTTTCCTTTGGAAAGGGTCTTAAGAAGCACCCTTTCCTTTGGAAAGGGTCTTAAGAATCACCATTTCCTTTGGAAAAGGTCTTAAGAAGCACTTTCCTTTGGAAAGGGCCTATAGAAGCACCCTTTCCTTTCGAAAGGGCCTATAGAAGCACCCTTTCCTTTCGAAAGGGCCTATAGAAGCACCCTTTCCTTTCGAAAGGTTCTTAAGTATCACCATTTCCTTTGGAAAAGGTCTTAAGAATCACCATTTGCTTTGGAAAAGGTCTTAAGAATCACCATTTCCTTTGAAAAAAGGTCTTAAGAAGCACCCTTTCCTTTGGAAAGGATTTTAGGAAGCACACTTTCCTTTGGAAAGGATTTTAGGAAGCACCCTTTCCTTTGGAAAGGATTTTAGGAAGCACCCTTTCCTTTGGAAAGGATTTTAGGAAGCACCCTTTCCTTTGGAAAGGATTTTAGGAAGCACCCTTTCCTTTGGAAAGGATTTTAGGAAGCACCCTTTCCTTTGGAAAGGATTTTAGGAAGCACCCTTTCCTTTGGAAAGGATTTTAGGAAGCACCCTTTCCTTTGGAAAGGATTTTAGGAAGCACCCTTTCCTTTGGAAAGGATTTTAGGAAGCACCCTTTCCTTTGGAAAGGATTTTAGGAAGCACCCTTTCCTTTGGAAAGGATTTTAGGAAGCACCCTTTCCTTTGGAAAGGATTTTAGGAAGCACCCTTTCCTTTGGAAAGGATTTTAGGAAGCACCCTTTCCTTTGGAAAGGATTTTAGGAAGCACCCTTTCCTTTGGAAAGGGTCTTAAGAAGCATTGGAAAGGGTCTTAAGAAGCACCCTTTCCTTTGGAAAGGGTCTTAAGAAGCACCCTTTCCTTTGGAAAGGGTCTTAAGAAGCACCCTTTCCTTTGGAAAGGGTCTTAAGAAGCACCCTTTCCTTTGGAAAGGGTCTTAAGAAGCACCCTTTCCTTTGGAAAGGGTCTTAAGAAGCACCCTTTCCTTTGGAAAGGGTCTTAAGAAGCACCCTTTCCTTTGGAAAGGGTCTTAAGAAGCACCCTTTCCTTTGGAAAGGGTCTTAAGAAGCACCCTTTCCTTTGGAAAGGGTCTTAAGAAGCACCCTTTCCTTTGGAAAGGGTCTTAAGAAGCACCCTTTCCTTTGGAAAGGGTCTTAAGAAGCACCCTTTCCTTTGGAAAGGGTCTTAAGAAGCACCCTTTCCTTTGGAAAGGGTCTTAAGAAGCACCCTTTCCTTTGGAAAGGGTCTTAAGAAGCACCCTTTCCTTTGGAAAGGATCTTAAGAAGCACCCTTTCCTTTGGAAAGGATCTTAAGAAGCACCCTTTCCTTTGGAAAGGATCTTAAGAAGCACCCTTTCCTTTGGAAAGGATCTTAAGAAGCACCCTTTCCTTTGGAAAGGATCTTAAGAAGCACCCTTTCCTTTGGAAAGGATCTTAAGAAGCACCCTTTCCTTTGGAAAGGATCTTAAGAAGCACCCTTTCCTTTGGAAAGGATTTTAGGAAGCACCCTTTCCTTTGGAAAGGGTCTTAAGAAGCATTGGAAAGGGTCTTAAGAAGCACCCTTTCCTTTGGAAAAGAAGCACCCTTTCCTTTGGAAAGGGTCTTAAGAAGCACCCTTTCCTTTGGAAAGGGTCTTAAGAAGCACCCTTTCCTTTGGAAAGGGTCTTAAGAAGCACCCTTTCCTTTGGAAAGGGTCTTAAGAAGCACCCTTTCCTTTGGAAAGGGTCTTAAGAAGCACCCTTTCCTTTGGAAAGGGTCTTAAGAAGCACCCTTTCCTTTGGAAAGGATCTTAAGAAGCACCCTTTCCTTTGGAAAGGATCTTAAGAAGCACCCTTTCCTTTGGAAAGGATCTTAAGAAGCACCCTTTCCTTTGGAAAGGATCTTAAGAAGCACCCTTTCCTTTGGAAAGTATCTTAAGAAGCACCCTTTCCTTTGGAAAGGATCTTAAGAAGCACCCTTTCCTTTGGAAAGGATCTTAAGAAGCACCCTTTCCTTTGGAAAGGATCTTAAGAAGCACCCTTTCCTTTGGAAAGGATTTTAGGAAGCACCCTTTCCTTTGGAAAGGGTCTTAAGAAGCATTGGAAAGGGTCTTAAGAAGCACCCTTTCCTTTGGAAAGGGTCTTAAGAAGCACCCTTTCCTTTGGAAAGGGTCTTAAGAAGCACCCTTTCCTTTGGAAAGGATCTTAAGAAGCACCCTTTCCTTTGGAAAGGATCTTAAGAAGCACCCTTTCCTTTGGAAAGGATCTTAAGAAGCACCCTTTCCTTTGGAAAGGATCTTAAGAAGCACCCTTTCCTTTGGAAAGGATCTTAAGAAGCACCCTTTCCTTTGGAAAGGATCTTAAGAAGCACCCTTTCCTTTGGAAAGGATCTTAAGAAGCACCCTTTCCTTTGGAAAGGATCTTAAGAAGCACCCTTTCCTTTGGAAAGGATCTTAAGAAGCACCCTTTCCTTTGGAAAGGATCTTAAGAAGCACCCTTTCCTTTGGAAAGGATCTTAAGAAGCACCCTTTCCTTTGGAAAGGGTCTTAAGAAGCACCCTTTCCTTTGGAAAGGATCTTAAGAAGCACCCTTTCCTTTGGAAAGGATCTTAAGAAGCACCCTTTCCTTTGGAAAGGATCTTAAGAAGCACCCTTTCCTTTGGAAAGGATCTTAAGAAGCACCCTTTCCTTTGGATAGGATCTTAAGAAGCACCCTTTCCTTTGGAAAGGATCTTAAGAAGCACCCTTTCCTTTGGAAAGGATTTTAGGAAGCACCCTTTCCTTTGGAAAGGGTCTTAAGAAGCATTGGAAAGGGTCTTAAGAAGCACCCTTTCCTTTGGAAAGGGTCTCAAGAAGCACCCTTTCCTTTGGAAAGGGTCTCAAGAAGCACCCTTTCCTTTGGAAAGGGTCTTAAGAAGCACCCTTTCCTTTGGAAAGGATCTTAAGAAGCACCCTTTCCTTTGGAAAGGGTCTTAAGAAGCACCCTTTCCTTTGGAAAGGGTCTTAAGAAGCACCCTTTCCTTTGGAAAGGGTCTTAAGAAGCACCCTTTCCTTTGGAAAGGGTCTTAAGAAGCACCCTTTCCTTTGGAAAGGATCTTAAGAAGCACCCTTTCCTTTGGAAAGGATCTTAAGAAGCACCCTTTCCATTGGAAAGGATCTTAAGAAGCACCCTTTCCATTGGAAAGGATCTTAAGAAGCACCCTTTCCTTTGGAAAGGATCTTAAGAAGCACCCTTTCCTTTGGAAAGGATCTTAAGAAGCACCCTTTCCTTTGGAAAGGATCTTAAGAAGCACCCTTTCCTTTGGAAAGGATCTTAAGAAGCACCCTTTCCTTTGGGAAGGATCTTAAGAAGCACCCTTTCCTTTGGAAAGGATCTTAAGAAGCACCCTTTCCTTTGGAAAGGATCTTAAGAAGCACCCTTTCCTTTGGAAAGGATCTTAAGAAGCACCCTTTCCTTTGGAAAGGATCTTAAGAAGCACCCTTTCCTTTGGAAAGGATTTTAGGAAGCACCCTTTCCTTTGGAAAGGATTTTAGGAAGCACCCTTTCCTTTGGAAAGGGTATTAAGAAGCACCCTTTCCTTTGGAAAGGATTTTAGGAAGCACCCTTTCCTTTGGAAAGGGTATTAAGAAGCACCCTTTCCTTTGGAAAGGGTATTAAGAAGCACCCTTTCCTTTGGAAAGGGTATTAAGAAGCACCCTTTCCTTTGGAAAGGGTATTAAGAAGCACCCTTTCCTTTGGAAAGGGTATTAAGAAGCACCCTTTCCTTTGGAAAGGGTATTAAGAAGCACACTTTCCTTTGGAAAGGGTATTAAGAAGCACCCTTTCCTTTGGAAAGGGTATTAAGAAGCACCCTTTCCTTTGGAAAGGGTATTAAGAAGCACCCTTTCCTTTGGAAAGGGTCTTAAGAAGCACCCTTTCCTTTGGAAAGGGTCTTAAGAAGCACCCTTTCCTTTGGAAAGGGTCTTAAGAAGCACCCTTTCCTTTGGAAAGGATCTTAAGAAGCACCCTTTCCTTTGGAAAGGGTCTTAAGAAGCACTCTTTCCTTTGGAAAGGATCTTAAGAAGCACCCTTTCCTTTGGAAAGGATCTTAAGATGCACCCTTTCCTTTGGAAAGGATCTTAAGAAGCACCCTTTCCTTTGGAAAGGATCTTAAGAAGCACCCTTTCCTTTGGAAAGGATCTTAAGAAGCACCCTTTCCTTTGGAAAGGATCTTAAGAAGCACCCTTTCCTTTGGAAAGGATCTTAAGAAGCACCCTTTCCTTTGGAAAGGATCTTAAGAAGCACCCTTTCCTTTGGAAAGGATCTTAAGAAGCACCCTTTCCTTTGGAAAGGATCTTAAGAAGCACCCTTTCCTTTGGAAAGGATCTTAAGAAGCACCCTTTCCTTTGGAAAGGATCTTAAGAAGCACCCTTTCCTTTGGAAAGGATCTTAAGAAGCACCCTTTCCTTTGGAAAGGATCTTAAGAAGCACCCTTTCCTTTGGAAAGGATCTTAAGAAGCACCCTTTCCTTTGGAAAGGATCTTAAGAAGCACCCTTTCCTTTGGAAAGGATCTTAAGAAGCACCCTTTCCTTTGGAAAGGATCTTAAGAAGCACCCTTTCCTTTGGAAAGGATCTTAAGAAGCACCCTTTCCTTTGGAAAGGATCTTAAGAAGCACCCTTTCCTTTGGAAAGGATCTTAAGAAGCACCCTTTCCTTTGGAAAGGATCTTAAGAAGCACCCTTTCCTTTGGAAAGGATCTTAAGAAGCACCCTTTCCTTTGGAAAGGATCTTAAGAAGCACCCTTTCCTTTGGAAAGGATCTTAAGAAGCACCCTTTCCTTTGGAAAGGATCTTAAGAAGCACCCTTTCCTTTGGAAAGGATCTTAAGAAGCACCCTTTCCTTTGGAAAGGATCTTAAGAAGCACCCTTTCCTTTGGAAAGGATCTTAAGAAGCACCCTTTCCTTTGGAAAGGATCTTAAGAAGCACCCTTTCCTTTGGAAAGGATCTTAAGAAGCACCCTTTCCTTTGGAAAGGATCTTAAGAAGCACCCTTTCCTTTGGAAAGGATCTTAAGAAGCACCCTTTCCTTTGGAAAGGATCTTAAGAAGCACCCTTTCCTTTGGAAAGGATCTTAAGAAGCACCCTTTCCTTTGGAAAGGATCTTAAGAAGCACCCTTTCCTTTGGAAAGGATCTTAAGAAGCACCCTTTCCTTTGGAAAGGATCTTAAGAAGCACCCTTTCCTTTGGAAAGGATCTTAAGAAGCACCCTTTCCTTTGGAAAGGATCTTAAGAAGCACCCTTTCCTTTGGAAAGGATCTTAAGAAGCACCCTTTCCTTTGGAAAGGATCTTAAGAAGCACCCTTTCCTTTGGAAAGGATCTTAAGAAGCACCCTTTCCTTTGGAAAGGATCTTAAGAAGCACCCTTTCCTTTGGAAAGGATCTTAAGAAGCACCCTTTCCTTTGGAAAGGATCTTAAGAAGCACCCTTTCCTTTGGAAAGGATCTTAAGAAGCACCCTTTCCTTTGGAAAGGATCTTAAGAAGCACCCTTTCCTTTGGAAAGGATCTTAAGAAGCACCCTTTCCTTTGGAAAGGATCTTAAGAAACACCCTTTCCTTTGGAAAGGATCTTAAGAAGCACCCTTTCCTTTGGAAAGGGTCTTAAGAAGCACCCTTTCCTTTGGAAAGGATCTTAAGAAGCACCCTTTCCTTTGGAAAGGATCTTAAGAAGCACCCTTTCCTTTGGAAAGGATCTTAAGAAGCACCCTTTCCTTTGGAAAGGATCTTAAGAAGCACCCTTTCCTTTGGAAAGGATCTTAAGAAACACCCTTTCCTTTGGATAGGATCTTAAGAAGCACCCTTTCCTTTGGAAAGGATCTTAAGAAGCACCCTTTCCTTTGGAAAGGATTTTAGGAAGCACCCTTTCCTTTGGAAAGGGTCTTAAGAAGCATTGGAAAGGGTCTTAAGAAGCACCCTTTCCTTTGGAAAGGGTCTCAAGAAGCACCCTTTCCTTTGGAAAGGGTCTCAAGAAGCACCCTTTCCTTTGGAAAGGGTCTCAAGAAGCACCCTTTCCTTTGGAAAGGGTCTTAAGAAGCACCCTTTCCTTTGGAAAGGGTCTCAAGAAGCACCCTTTCCTTTGGAAAGGGTCTCAAGAAGCACCCTTTCCTTTGGAAAGGGTCTTAAGAAGCACCCTTTCCTTTGGAAAGGGTCTTAAGAAGCACCCTTTCCTTTGGAAAGGGTCTTAAGAAGCACCCTTTCCTTTGGAAAGGGTCTTAAGAAGCACCCTTTCCTTTGGAAAGGATCTTAAGAAGCACCCTTTCCTTTGGAAAGGATCTTAAGAAGCACCCTTTCCTTTGGAAAGGATCTTAAGAAGCACCCTTTCCTTTGGAAAGGATCTTAAGAAGCACCCTTTCCATTGGAAAGGATCTTAAGAAGCACCCTTTCCTTTGGAAAGGATCTTAAGAAGCACCCTTTCCTTTGGAAGGGATCTTAAGAAGCACCCTTTCCTTTGGAAAGGATCTTAAGAAGCACCCTTTCCTTTGGAAAGGATCTTAAGAAGCACCCTTTCCTTTGGAAAGGATCTTAAGAAGCACCCTTTCCTTTGGGAAGGATCTTAAGAAGCTCCCTTTCCTTTGGAAAGGATCTTAAGAAGCACCCTTTCCTTTGGAAAGGATCTTAAGAAGCACCCTTTCCTTTGGAAAGGATCTTAAGAAGCACCCTTTCCTTTGGAAAGGATTTTAGGAAGCACCCTTTCCTTTGGAAAGGATTTTAGGAAGCACCCTTTCCTTTGGAAAGGGTATTAAGAAGCACCCTTTCCTTTGGAAAGGATTTTAGGAAGCACCCTTTCCTTTGGAAAGGATTTTAGGAAGCACCCTTTCCTTTGGAAAGGGTATTAAGAAGCACCCTTTCCTTTGGAAAGGGTATTAAGAAGCACCCTTTCCTTTGGAAAGGGTATTAAGAAGCACCCTTTCCTTTGGAAAGGGTATTAAGAAGCACCCTTTCCTTTGGAAAGGGTATTAAGAAGCACCCTTTCCTTTGGAAAGGGTATTAAGAAGCACCCTTTCCTTTGGAAAGGGTATTAAGAAGCACCCTTTCCTTTGGAAAGGGTATTAAGAAGCACACTTTCCTTTGGAAAGGGTATTAAGAAGCACCCTTTCCTTTGGAAAGGGTATTAAGAAGCACCCTTTCCTTTGGAAAGGGTATTAAGAAGCACCCTTTCCTTTGGAAAGGGTATTAAGAAGCACCCTTTCCTTTGGAAAGGGTCTTAAGAAGCACCCTTTCCTTTGGAAAGGGTCTTAAGAAGCACCCTTTCCTTTGGAAAGGATCTTAAGAAGCACCCTTTCCTTTGGAAAGGGTCTTAAGAAGCACCCTTTCCTTTGGAAAGGATCTTAAGAAGCACCCTTTCCTTTGGAAAGGATCTTAAGAAGCACCCTTTCCTTTGGAAAGGATCTTAAGAAGCACCCTTTCCTTTGGAAAGGATCTTAAGAAGCACCCTTTCCTTTGGAAAGGATCTTAAGAAGCACCCTTTCCTTTGGAAAGGATCTTAAGAAGCACCCTTTCCTTTGGAAAGGATCTTAAGAAGCACCCTTTCCTTTGGAAAGGATCTTAAGAAGCACCCTTTCCTTTGGAAAGGATCTTAAGAAGCACCCTTTCCTTTGGAAAGGATCTTAAGAAGCACCCTTTTCTTTGGAAAGGATCTTAAGAAGCACCCTTTCCTTTGGAAAGGATCTTAAGAAGCACCCTTTCCTTTGGAAAGGATCTTAAGAAGCACCCTTTCCTTTGGAAAGGATCTTAAGAAGCACCCTTTCCTTTGGAAAGGATCTTAAGAAGCACCCTTTCCTTTGGAAAGGATCTTAAGAAGCACCCTTTCCTTTGGAAAGGATCTTAAGAAGCACCCTTTCCTTTTGAAAGGATCTTAAGAAGCACCCTTTCCTTTGGAAAGGATCTTAAGAAGCACCCTTTCCTTTGGAAAGGATCTTAAGAAGCACCCTTTCCTTTGGAAAGGATCTTAAGAAGCACCCTTTCCTTTGGAAAGGATCTTAAGAAGCACCCTTTCCTTTGGAAAGGATCTTAAGAAGCACCCTTTCCTTTGGAAAGGATCTTAAGAAGCACCCTTTCCTTTGGAAAGGATCTTAAGAAGCACCCTTTCCTTTGGAAAGGATCTTAAGAAGCACCCTTTCCTTTGGAAAGGATCTTAAGAAGCACCCTTTCCTTTGGCAAGGATCTTAAGAAGCACCCTTTCCTTTGGAAAGGATCTTAAGAAGCACCCTTTCCTTTGGAAAGGATCTTAAGAAGCACCCTTTCCTTTGGAAAGGATCTTAAGAAGCACCCTTTCCTTTGGAAAGGATCTTAAGAAGCACCCTTTCCTTTGGAAAGGATCTTAAGAAGCACCCTTTCCTTTGGAAAGGATCTTAAGAAGCACCCTTTCCTTTGGAAAGGATCTTAAGAAGCACCCTTTCCTTTGGAAAGGATTTTAGGAAGCACCCTTTCCTTTGGAAAGGATTTTAGGTAGCACCCTTTCCTTTGGAAAGGATTTTAGGAAGCACCCTTTCCTTTGGAAAGGATTTTAGGTAGCACCCTTTCCTTTGGAAAGAATTTTAGGAAGCACCCTTTCCTTTGGAAAGGATTTTAGGAAGCACCCTTTCCTTTGGAAAGGATTTTAGGAAGCACCCTTTCCTTTGGAAAGGATTTTAGGAAGCACCCTTTCCTTTGGAAAGGATTTTAGGAAGCACCCTTTCCTTTGGAAAGGATTTTAGGAAGCACCCTTTCCTTTGGAAAGGATTTTAGGAAGCACCCTTTCCTTTGGAAAGGATTTTAGGAAGCACCCTTTCCTTTGGAAAGGATTTTAGGAAGCACCCTTTCCTTTGGAAAGGATTTTAGGAAGCACCCTTTCCTTTGGAAAGGATTTTAGGAAGCACCCTTTCCTTTGGAAAGGATTTTAGGAAGCACCCTTTCCTTTGGAAAGGATTTTAGGAAGCACCCTTTCCTTTGGAAAGGATTTTAGGAAGCACCCTTTCCTTTGGAAAGGATTTTAGGAAGCACCCTTTCCTTTGGAAAGGATTTTAGGAAGCACACTTTCCTTTGGAAAGGATTTTAGGAAGCACACTTTCCTTTGGAAAGGATTTTAGGAAGCACACTTTCCTTTGGAAAGGATTTTAGGAAGCACCCTTTCCTTTGGAAAGGATTTTAGGAAGCACCCTTTCCTTTGGAATGGATTTTAGGAAGCACCCTTTCCTTTGGAAAGGATTTTAGGAAGCACCCTTTCCTTTGGAAAGGATCTTAAGAAGCACCCTTTCCTTTGGAAAGGATTTTAGGAAGCACCCTTTCCTTTGGAAAGGGTATTAAGAAGCACCCTTTCCTTTGGAAAGGATCTTAAGAAGCACACTTTCCTTTGGAAAGGATTTTAGGAAGCACACTTTCCTTTGGAAAGGATTTTAGGAAGCACACTTTCCTTTGGAAAGGATTTTAGGAAGCACCCTTTCCTTTGGAAAGGATTTTAGGAAGCACCCTTTCCTTTGGAAAGGATCTTAAGAAGCACCCTTTCCTTTGGAAAGGATCTTAAGAAGCACCCTTTCCTTTGGAAAGGATCTTAAGAAGCACCCTTTCCTTTGGGAAGGATCTTAAGAAGCACCCTTTCCTTTGGAAAGGATCTTAAGAAGCACCCTTTCCTTTGGAAAGGATCTTAAGAAGCACCCTTTCCTTTGGAAAGGATCTTAAGAAGCACCCTTTCCTTTGGAAAGGATTTTAGGAAGCACCCTTTCCTTTGGAAAGGATTTTAGGAAGCACCCTTTCCTTTGGAAAGGGTATTAAGAAGCACCCTTTCCTTTGGAAAGGATTTTAGGAAGCACCCTTTCCTTTGGAAAGGATTTTAGGAAGCACCCTTTCCTTTGGAAAGGGTATTAAGAAGCACCCTTTCCTTTGGAAAGGGTATTAAGAAGCACCCTTTCCTTTGGAAAGGGTATTAAGAAGCACCCTTTCCTTTGGAAAGGGTATTAAGAAGCACCCTTTCCTTTGGAAAGGGTATTAAGAAGCACACTTTCCTTTGGAAAGGGTATTAAGAAGCACCCTTTCCTTAGGAAAGGGTATTAAGAAGCACCCTTTCCTTTGGAAAGGGTATTAAGAAGCACCCTTTCCTTTGGAAAGGGTCTTAAGAAGCACCCTTTCCTTTGGAAAGGGTCTTAAGAAGCACCCTTTCCTTTGGAAAGGATCTTAAGAAGCACCCTTTCCTTTGGAAAGGGTCTTAAGAAGCACCCTTTCCTTTGGAAAGGATCTTAAGAAGCACCCTTTCCTTTGGAAAGGATCTTAAGAAGCACCCTTTCCTTTGGAAAGGATCTTAAGATGCACCCTTTCCTTTGGAAAGGATCTTAAGAAGCACCCTTTCCTTTGGAAAGGATCTTAAGAAGCACCCTTTCCTTTGGAAAGGATCTTAAGAAGCACCCTTTCCTTTGGAAAGGATCTTAAGAAGCACCCTTTCCTTTGGAAAGGATCTTAAGAAGCACCCTTTCCTTTGGAAAGGATCTTAAGAAGCACCCTTTCCTTTGGAAAGGATCTTAAGAAGCACCCTTTCCTTTGGAAAGGATCTTAAGAAGCACCCTTTCCTTTGGAAAGGATCTTAAGAAGCACCCTTTCCTTTGGAAAGGATCTTAAGAAGCACCCTTTCCTTTGGAAAGGATCTTAAGAAGCACCCTTTCCTTTGGAAAGGATCTTAAGAAGCACCCTTTCCTTTGGAAAGGATCTTAAGAAGCACCCTTTCCTTTGGAAAGGATCTTAAGAAGCACCCTTTCCTTTGGAAAGGATCTTAAGAAGCACCCTTTCCTTTGGAAAGGATCTTAAGAAGCACCCTTTCCTTTGGAAAGGATCTTAAGAAGCACCCTTTCCTTTGGAAAGGATCTTAAGAAGCACCCTTTCCTTTGGAAAGGATCTTAAGAAGCACCCTTTCCTTTGGAAAGGATCTTAAGAAGCACCCTTTCCTTTGGAAAGGATCTTAAGAAGCACCCTTTCCTTTGGAAAGGATCTTAAGAAGCACCCTTTCCTTTGGAAAGGATCTTAAGAAGCACCCTTTCCTTTGGAAAGGATCTTAAGAAGCACCCTTTCCTTTGGAAAGGATCTTAAGAAGCACCCTTTCCTTTGGAAAGGATCTTAAGAAGCACCCTTTCCTTTGGAAAGGATCTTAAGAAGCACCCTTTCCTTTGGAAAGGATCTTAAGAAGCACCCTTTCCTTTGGAAAGGATCTTAAGAAGCACCCTTTCCTTTGGAAAGGATCTTAAGAAGCACCCTTTCCTTTGGAAAGGGTCTTAAGAAGCACCCTTTCCTTTGGAAAGGATCTTAAGAAGCACCCTTTCCTTTGGAAAGGATCTTAAGAAGCACCCTTTCCTTTGGAAAGGATCTTAAGAAGCACCCTTTCCTTTGGAAAGGATCTTAAGAAGCACCCTTTCCTTTGGATAGGATCTTAAGAAGCACCCTTTCCTTTGGAAAGGATCTTAAGAAGCACCCTTTCCTTTGGAAAGGATTTTAGGAAGCACCCTTTCCTTTGGAAAGGGTCTTAAGAAGCATTGGAAAGGGTCTTAAGAAGCACCCTTTCCTTTGGAAAGGGTCTCAAGAAGCACCCTTTCCTTTGGAAAGGGTCTTAAGAAGCACCCTTTCCTTTGGAAAGGGTCTCAAGAAGCACCCTTTCCTTTGGAAAGGGTCTCAAGAAGCACCCTTTCCTTTGGAAAGGGTCTTAAGAAGCACCCTTTCCTTTGGAAAGGGTCTTAAGAAGCACCCTTTCCTTTGGAAAGGGTCTTAAGAAGCACCCTTTCCTTTGGAAAGGGTCTTAAGAAGCACCCTTTCCTTTGGAAAGGGTCTTAAGAAGCACCCTTTCCTTTGGAAAGGATCTTAAGAAGCACCCTTTCCTTTGGAAAGGATCTTAAGAAGCACCCTTTCCTTTGGAAAGGATCTTAAGAAGCACCCTTTCCATTGGAAAGGATCTTAAGAAGCACCCTTTCCTTTGGAAAGGATCTTAAGAAGCACCCTTTCCTTTGGAAAGGATCTTAAGAAGCACCCTTTCCTTTGGAAAGGATCTTAAGAAGCACCCTTTCCTTTGGAAAGGATCTTAAGAAGCACCCTTTCCTTTGGAAAGGATCTTAAGAAGCACCCTTTCCTTTGGGAAGGATCTTAAGAAGCACCCTTTCCTTTGGAAAGGATCTTAAGAAGCACCCTTTCCTTTGGAAAGGATCTTAAGAAGCACCCTTTCCTTTGGAAAGGATCTTAAGAAGCACCCTTTCCTTTGGAAAGGATTTTAGGAAGCACCCTTTCCTTTGGAAAGGATTTTAGGAAGCACCCTTTCCTTTGGAAAGGGTATTAAGAAGCACCCTTTCCTTTGGAAAGGATTTTAGGAAGCACCCTTTCCTTTGGAAAGGATTTTAGGAAGCACCCTTTCCTTTGGAAAGGATTTTAGGAAGCACCCTTTCCTTTGGAAAGGGTATTAAGAAGCACCCTTTCCTTTGGAAAGGGTATTAAGAAGCACCCTTTCCTTTGGAAAGGGTATTAAGAAGCACCCTTTCCTTTGGAAAGGGTATTAAGAAGCACCCTTTCCTTTGGAAAGGGTATTAAGAAGCACCCTTTCCTTTGGAAAGGGTATTAAGAAGCACCCTTTCCTTTGGAAAGGGTATTAAGAAGCACCCTTTCCTTTGGAAAGGGTATTAAGAAGCACACTTTCCTTTGGAAAGGGTATTAAGAAGCACCCTTTCCTTTGGAAAGGGTATTAAGAAGCACCCTTTCCTTTGGAAAGGGTATTAAGAAGCACCCTTTCCTTTGGAAAGGGTATTAAGAAGCACCCTTTCCTTTGGAAAGGGTCTTAAGAAGCACCCTTTCCTTTGGAAAGGGTCTTAAGAAGCACCCTTTCCTTTGGAAAGGATCTTAAGAAGCACCCTTTCCTTTGGAAAGGGTCTTAAGAAGCACCCTTTCCTTTGGAAAGGATCTTAAGAAGCACCCTTTCCTTTGGAAAGGATCTTAAGAAGCACCCTTTCCTTTGGAAAGGATCTTAAGAAGCACCCTTTCCTTTGGAAAGGATCTTAAGAAGCACCCTTTCCTTTGGAAAGGATCTTAAGAAGCACCCTTTCCTTTGGAAAGGATCTTAAGAAGCACCCTTTTCTTTGGAAAGGATCTTAAGAAGCACCCTTTCCTTTGGAAAGGATCTTAAGAAGCACCCTTTCCTTTGGAAAGGATCTTAAGAAGCACCCTTTCCTTTGGAAAGGATCTTAAGAAGCACCCTTTCCTTTGGAAAGGATCTTAAGAAGCACCCTTTCCTTTGGAAAGGATCTTAAGAAGCACCCTTTCCTTTGGAAAGGATCTTAAGAAGCACCCTTTCCTTTGGAAAGGATCTTAAGAAGCACCCTTTCCTTTGGAAAGGATCTTAAGAAGCACCCTTTCCTTTGGAAAGGATCTTAAGAAGCACCCTTTCCTTTGGAAAGGATCTTAAGAAGCACCCTTTCCTTTGGAAAGGATCTTAAGAAGCACCCTTTCCTTTGGCAAGGATCTTAAGAAGCACCCTTTCCTTTGGCAAGGATCTTAAGAAGCACCCTTTCCTTTGGAAAGGATCTTAAGAAGCACCCTTTCCTTTGGAAAGGATCTTAAGAAGCACCCTTTCCTTTGGAAAGGATCTTAAGAAGCACCCTTTCCTTTGGAAAGGATCTTAAGAAGCACCCTTTCCTTTGGAAAGGATCTTAAGAAGCACCCTTTCCTTTGGAAAGGATCTTAAGAAGCACCCTTTCCTTTGGAAAGGATCTTAAGAAGCACCCTTTCCTTTGGAAAGGATCTTAAGAAGCACCCTTTCCTTTGGAAAGGATCTTAAGAAGCACCCTTTCCTTTGGAAAGGATCTTAAGAAGCACCCTTTCCTTTGGAAAGGATCTTAAGAAGCACCCTTTCCTTTGGAAAGGATCTTAAGAAGCACCCTTTCCTTTGGAAAGGATCTTAAGAAGCACCCTTTCCTTTGGAAAGGATCTTAAGAAGCACCCTTTCCTTTGGAAAGGATCTTAAGAAGCACCCTTTCCTTTGGAAAGGATCTTAAGAAGCACCCTTTCCTTTGGAAAGGATCTTAAGAAGCACCCTTTCCTTTGGAAAGGATCTTAAGAAGCACCCTTTCCTTTGGAAAGGATCTTAAGAAGCACCCTTTCCTTTGGAAAGGATCTTAAGAAGCACCCTTTCCTTTGGAAAGGATCTTAAGAAGCACCCTTTCCTTTGGAAAGGATCTTAAGAAGCACCCTTTCCTTTGGAAAGGATCTTAAGAAGCACCCTTTCCTTTGGAAAGGATCTTAAGAAGCACCCTTTCCTTTGGAAAGGATCTTAAGAAGCACCCTTTCCTTTGGAAAGGATCTTAAGAAGCACCCTTTCCTTTGGAAAGGATCTTAAGAAGCACCCTTTCCTTTGGAAAGGATCTTAAGAAGCACCCTTTCCTTTGGAAAGGATCTTAAGAAGCACCCTTTCCTTTGGAAAGGATCTTAAGAAGCACCCTTTCCTTTGGAAAGGATCTTAAGAAGCACCCTTTCCTTTGGAAAGGATCTTAAGAAGCACCCTTTCCTTTGGAAAGGATCTTAAGAAGCACCCTTTCCTTTGGAAAGGATCTTAAGAAGCACCCTTTCCTTTGGAAAGGATCTTAAGAAGCACCCTTTCCTTTGGAAAGGATCTTAAGAAGCACCCTTTCCTTTGGAAAGGATCTTAAGAAGCACCCTTTCCTTTGGAAAGGATCTTAAGAAGCACCCTTTCCTTTGGAAAGGATCTTAAGAAGCACCCTTTCCTTTGGAAAGGATTTTAGGAAGCACCCTTTCCTTTGGAAAGGATTTTAGGAAGCACCCTTTCCTTTGGAAAGGATTTTAGGAAGCACCCTTTCCTTTGGAAAGGATTTTAGGAAGCACCCTTTCCTTTGGAAAGGATTTTAGGAAGCACCCTTTCCTTTGGAAAGGATTTTAGGAAGCACCCTTTCCTTTGGAAAGGATTTTAGGAAGCACCCTTTCCTTTGGAAAGGATTTTAGGAAGCACCCTTTCCTTTGGAAAGGATTTTAGGAAGCACCCTTTCCTTTGGAAAGGATTTTAGGAAGCACCCTTTCCTTTGGAAAGGATTTTAGGAAGCACCCTTTCCTTTGGAAAGGATTTTAGGAAGCACCCTTTCCTTTGGAAAGGATTTTAGGAAGCACCCTTTCCTTTGGAAAGGATTTTAGGAAGCACCCTTTCCTTTGGAAAGGATTTTAGGAAGCACCCTTTCCTTTGGAAAGGATTTTAGGAAGCACCCTTTCCTTTGGAAAGGATTTTAGGAAGCACCCTTTCCTTTGGAAAGGATTTTAGGAAGCACCCTTTCCTTTGGAAAGGATTTTAGGAAGCACCCTTTCCTTTGGAAAGGATTTTAGGAAGCACCCTTTCCTTTGGAAAGGATTTTAGGAAGCACCCTTTCCTTTGGAAAGGATTTTAGGAAGCACCCTTTCCTTTGGAAAGGATTTTAGGAAGCACCCTTTCCTTTGGAAAGGATTTTAGGAAGCACCCTTTCCTTTGGAAAGGATTTTAGGAAGCACCCTTTCCTTTGGAAAGGATTTTAGGAAGCACCCTTTCCTTTGGAAAGGATTTTAGGAAGCACCCTTTCCTTTGGAAAGGATTTTAGGAAGCACCCTTTCCTTTGGAAAGGATTTTAGGAAGCACCCTTTCCTTTGGAAAGGATTTTAGGAAGCACCCTTTCCTTTGGAAAGGATTTTAGGAAGCACACTTTCCTTTGGAAAGGATTTTAGGAAGCACACTTTCCTTTGGAAAGGATTTTAGGAAGCACACTTTCCTTTGGAAAGGATTTTAGGAAGCACCCTTTCCTTTGGAAAGGATTTTAGGAAGCACCCTTTCCTTTGGAAAGGATTTTAGGAAGCACCCTTTCCTTTGGAAAGGATTTTAGGAAGCACCCTTTCCTTTGGAAAGGATTTTAGGAAGCACCCTTTCCTTTGGAAAGGATTTTAGGAAGCACCCTTTCCTTTGGAAAGGATTTTAGAAAGCACCCTTTCCTTTGGAAAGGATTTTAGGAAGCACCCTTTCCTTTGGAAAGGATTTTAGGAAGCACCCTTTCCTTTGGAAGTGGTCTTAAGAAGCACCCTTTCCTTTGGAATGGATTCTAAGAAGCACCCTTTCCTTTGGAAAATGTCTTAACAAGCACCCTTTCCTTTGGAAAGTGTCTTAAGAAGCACCATTTCCTTTGGAAAGGGTCGTAAGCAGCACCATTTCCTTTGGAAAGGGCCTTCACAAGCACCATTTCCTTTGGACAGGGCCTTCACAAGCACCATTTCCTTTGGAAAGGGCCTTCACAAGCACCATTTCCTTTGGAAAGGGTATTAAGAAGCACCCTTTCCTTTCGAAGGGTATTAAGAAGCACCCTTTCCTTTGGAAAGGGTATTAAGAAGCACCCTTTCCTTTGGAAAGGGTATTAAGAAGCACTCTTTCCTTTGGAAAGGGTATTAAGAAGCACCCTTTCCTTTGGAAAGGTTATTAAGAAGCACCCTTTCCTCTGGAGCACCATTTCCTTTCGAAAGGGTCTTAAGAAGCAACCTTTCCTTTCGAAAGGGTCTTAAGAAGCAACCTTTCCTTTCGAAAGGGTCTTAAGAAGCAACCTTTCCTTTCGAAAGGGTCTTAAGAAGCACCCTTTCCTTTGAAAAGGGTCTTAAGAAGCACCCTTCCCTTTGGAAAGGGTCTTAAGAAGCACCCTTTCCTTTGGAAGGGGTCTTAAGAATCACCATTTCCTTTGGAAAAGGTCTTAAGAAGCACTTTCCTTTGGAAAGGGCCTATAGAAGCACCCTTTCCTTTGGAAAAGGTCTTAAGAATCACCATTTCCTTTGGAAAAGGTTTTAAGAATCACCATTTCCTTTGGAAAAGGTCTTAAGAAGCACCCTTTCCTTTGGAAAGGGTCTTAAGGAGCACCCTTTCCTTTGTTAAGAAGCAACCCTTCCTTCGGAAGCGGTCTTAAGAAGCACCCTTTCCTTTGGAAAAGAATCTTGAGAAGCAGCCTTTCTTTGGAAACAGACCACCCTCCGGCCAAGTTTGAAACTTTGAATAATCAATTCAAGTACAATAAATGAACCCCGTAGAGTGACACATCCTAGCAAAATAAATTGGAAGTAGTGCAATGTGGACTAGTTCTTTCACGGCATGTTTTGATGCAGTTCAAACGGAGTCGTGAAAAAAACACTCATTCCTCACATTTTAACTGCGTTTGGATGCAATCCAAAGAATCACATCCACTTATCACATTTTTACAACATCCGGATGCAGTTCAACGGAGTCGAGAAAAAGGCACTCCAATTCCTCACAATTAAACAGCATCCGGATGCAGTCCAAACGGAGACGTGAAAAAGGCACTCCGTTCGCTACATTTTATTAGCAGTTATTAGATATCCTTACAAGTACATAAATCAGTTTGAACATCTCTACAGGCATCGGCATACATTTTCCAAAAAGAGATAAGCGTGTTAACTTTTCCAAAAATTTGTTGATATAAAATAATAAAAAATATTTAATTTGCGAAAATTTTTTCGGTAAGAAGTACATGTTGAAATCTTAACTGGTGATGGGAAGGCAATATCAAACTCATTTAGCAGATGAAGGAAGAACCGTTCAGCTTGGATTAAATGGAGAGCGGAGGAAACACGCTTTGTTGCCATTGAATTCAATATTTTTGTTTAACACAAATAATAAATGCATTTTATTTGTTCTGGGATATTTTGTAATGGCTTGCACACATTCCGCAGAGTGTATCAAAACACGTGCTTTGGACTGCATCCTATTCTACCCCCAAAAGGGTTAGTTAAAATGCAATGCCAAAAGGTCAGTTAAAATGCAGTGCGAGAGGGTCAGTTAAAATGCAGTGCCAAAGGGTCAGTTAAAAAGCAGTGCAATGGAGTGAATCTTTCAGTAGTCACGCTCTTGTAAAAATCATGAGTGAAAATGCATATTTGATGCACTTCCAAATCACTTGTCGTATGATTTAACTGCCTCTTTGGAGGCAAACTTTTTGCTGGGAGGGAGTTCCACAAGGTATATCACATCACCTTTACCTCTTCCTTTCCCCCCCTTGTCTTTTCAGGATATTTGTTGAAGATATTATTTTTTTTTTTTTTGGGAACAAACAAATTGATTAGCCTTGAACCGATAATGGTAGGGGTACTTTGCAGCACTCTAAAAGATTTTAAGGCTCAAGAAACTGTGTTTCGTCCTGAAGATTTTCCACACCGTACATAGTCCGCCATAAACATGTTCTAATTTTTTTTTTTGTTTTTAATTAAAAACATAAAAACGTGTAATGTGAACACTTTACAAAAAAACCTCAGATAAGCAATAAAGTGCCAAAGAGACATGACTTTCAAAGAAGTAACAGGATAAGCAGCGGATATGTGATGGGAATCGTTTTGTTTTATGTCTGTGATTGTATTTTGTTTTTATTCAATCTCATCTTTAATACCTTAAGCGCATCTAATATTTGTGTCGATAAAAAATATTTCATGTTTTCATGAGACTCTTGTTGTTGTTGTCATATCCAAACGTTAGATCCAGTCAATATTTAACCCTTTCGCGTAAATTCAAGTCATAAACATTTTAAATATATTTGCATATGTGCTTAAATTGTCAGGCTATGGGGAGTTGGTGGGTTGTTTTGTGCGGGGATATAGGGGAGGCATTAAAAAAAGAAAATATGAACAGCCATTGCAATTCAATATTTACCAAAGCTTATTAAAAACTGGTTTTCTTCAAGTAATTCCCAGACTCCCTTCAAAAGTTTTTTTTCTATCTGAGTTTTGTTTTTCAGTTGCTGTTTTGTCAAATGTCAACACGCGTGTGATATGCCACATTACACAGACCCCCTTCCCCTGTAAAATACTCTTCATTTATCTGATGCTCATTATGAACTTTAACCCCTTTCCATGCTACTCATCATTACCTATACAAGGACATCGAATCAGACGCTTCACCAGGATAACGAATTAAAAAATTAAAAATCGAAATGAAAGAAAAAAGTGAAGCGTTAATGCTTTGTTGTTAACAAAATATTGCACGAGACTCAAAGATAGTCGTCGTCGCTCGAATATTTCACCCTTTAGTCTAGGCTTTTTAAGCAACACCAAGCTATCAAGTTTTTTGTAATCTTAGCACGTGAAATGTTGTTTTTTTTTCTTGAAAAGGGGTTGGAGGAAGCTGCTAGGGTTAATTTTCTTCCAACACTGAAGGGTGTGATGTTCAGTTGATTAGTTCGAAAAGAATTTTGGTTGCCATTGACAGATAACACAAATGCTAAGTTACTCTTGACGTAAGTTGTTGCCGTTGTTGTGACAAGCCTTCTCATTTTCAATGAGTTCACATTTCTGAAAAAAATTAAAAATCAAACTTCATTCAAACGGATTAAAGCTTTGAATTACTTCAAATTAGGAAGTTGTTTATGGAATGAGATGTTCGAAATTAACAACGCTGTTTTCTATAGTAAGGAAACTTAACGCTCCTTCAGAATGAACTTTGCTGAATTACTTTCTACACAAAAAGTTCCTTGAAGTGACTTCTTCTCTACAAACAGTGCGGGGGTTAAATTTTCTATAGAAAACGTTTGCTGAATTGACTTTTTCTATAAAAAAAAGTTTGCTGAACTGATTTTTTCTATAGAAAAAGTTTGGTGAATTGAATTTTTTTTCTATAGAAAAGGTTTGCTGAATGACTCTTTCTGTTGAAAAAGTTTGACTTTTTCTAATGTCAAATTATGTTTAATTAAATTTGTCCATAGAAAACTTGGCTGAAATGACTTTTCCTTAGAATAAGTTCACTGAATACAATTTTTTAAAGAAAAAGTTCGCTGAATTGACTTTTTCTATAGAAAAAGTTCGCTTAATTGACTTATTCTATACAAAAAGTTCGCAGAATTGACTATTTCTATAGAAAAAGTTCGCTGAATTGACTTTTTCTATTGAAAAAATCGCTGAATTGACTTATTCTATAGAAAAAGTTTGATGAATTGACTTTTTCTATAGCAATAGTTCGCTGAATTGAATTTTTCTAAAAGAAAAGTTCGCGGAATTGACTTTTTCTATAGAAAAACTTCGCTGACTATTGACTATTTCTATAAAAAGTGTTCGCTGAATTGACTTTTTCTATTGAAAATGTTCGCTGAATTGAGTTTTTCTATTGAAAATTTCGCTGAATTGATTTTTTCTATAGAAAAAGTTCGCTGAATTGACCTTTTCTATAGAAAAAGTTCACTGAATTGACCTTTTCTATAGAAAAAGTTAGCTGAATGGAATTTTTCTATAGAAAAAGTTAGCTTAATTTCTTTAAAACTATCGCTGAATTGATTTTGTCTACAAAAAATATAACTGAATTGACTTTTTCTATAGAGAAAGTTCGCTGAATTGACTTTTTCTAAAGGAAAAGTTCGCTGAATTGACTTTTTCTATAGAAAAACTTCGCTGAATTAACTTTTTCTATAAAAAGTGTTCGCTGAATTGACTTTTTCTATTGAAAATGTTCGCTGAATTGAGTTTTTCTATAGAAAATTTCGCTGAATTGATTTTTTCTATAGAAAAAGTTCGCTGAATTGACCTTTTCTACAGAAAAAGTTCACTGAATTGACCTTTTCTATAGAAAAAGTTAGCTGAATTGAATTTTTCTATAGAAAAAGTTAGCTGAATTTCTATAAAACTATCGCTGAATTGATTTTTTCTGCAAAAACTACAACTGAATTGACTCTTTTATAGAAAAAGTTCGCTGAATTGATTTTTCCATATAAAAAGTTTGCTGAATTGACTTTTTTTTAGAGACAGTTCGCTGAATTGATTTGTATAAAAAAAGTTAGCTGAATTTACTTTTTCTAAAGAAAAAGTCGCTGCATTGATTTTTCTATAGCAAAAGAAGGCTGAATTGACTTTTTCTATAGACAAAAATTGGCTGAATTGACTTTTTCTATAAAAAAAGTTCGCTGAATTGACTTTTTCTATAGAAAATTGCGCTGATTTGATTTTTATATAGAAAAGGTTCGCTGAATTGTCTTTTTCTATAGAGAAAGTTCGCTGAATTGACTTTTTCTATAGAAAAATCTCGCTGAATTGACTTTTTCTATTGAAAAAGTTCGCTGAATTGACTTTTTCTATAGCAATAGTTCGCTGAATTGACTTTTTCTAAAGGAAATGTTCGCTGAATTGACATTTTCTATAGAAAAACTTCGCTGAATTGACTATTTCTATAAAAAGTGTTAGCTGAATTGACTTTTTCTATAGAGAAAGTTCGCTGAACTGACTTTTTCTAAAGGAAAAGTTCGCTGAATTGACTTTTTCAATAGAAAAACTTCGCTGAATTGACTTTTTCTATAAAAAGTGTTCGCTGAATTGACTTTTTATATTTAAAAAGTTCGCTGAATTGAGTTTTTCTATAGAAAATTTCGCTGAATTGATTTTTTCTATAGAAAAAGTTCGCTGAATTGACCTTTTCTATAGAAGAAGTTCACTGAATTGACCTTTTCTATAGAAAAAGTTAGCTGAATTGAATTTTTCTATAGAAAAAGTTCGCTGAATTGACTTTTTCTATAGAAAAAGTTAGCTGAATTGGCACTATCTATAGAAAAGTTCGTTGAGTTGATTTTTTTATAAAAAAAGTTCGCTGAATTAAATTTTTCTATAGAAAAAGTTCGCTGAAATGACTTTTTCTATAGAAAAAGTTTGCTGAAATGAACTTTTCTATGGAAAAAATTCGCTGAATTGACTTTTTCTTTAGATAAATTTCGCTAAATTGACATTACCTATAGAGAAAGTTCGCTGAGTTTACGGTTTCTATGGAAAAAGTTCCCTAAATTGCTTTTTTCTATAGAAAAAGTCCGCTGAATTGACTTTTTCTATAGTAAAAGTTCGCTAAATTGTCTTTTTCTGTAGTAAAAGTTCGCTGAATTGTCTTTTTCTATAAAAAAAGTTCGCTGAATTGACATTATCTATAGAAAAAGTTCGCTGAATTGACATTATCTATAGAAAACGCTCGTTTAGTTGACTGTTTCCATAGAAAAAGTTCGCTGAATTACCTTCTTCTATAGCAAAAGTTCGCTGAATTGACTTTTTCTTTAGAAAAATTTCGCTAACTTGACATTACCTATAGAGAAAGTTCGCTGAGTTTACGGTTTCTATGGAAAAAGTTCGCTAAATTGCTTTTTTCTATAGAAAAAGTCCGCTGAATTGACTTTTTCTATAGGAAAAGTTCGCTGAATTGTCTTTTTCTATAGAAAAAGTTCGCTGAATTGCTTTTTTCTATAGAAAAAGTCCGCTGAATTGACCTTTTTTATAGTAAAAGTTCGCTGAATTGATCTTTTTCTATAGAAAGAGTTCGCTGAATTGTCTTTTTCTATAGAAAAAGTTCGCTGAATTGACTTTTTCTACAGCAAAAGTTCGCTGAATTGACTTTTTCTATAGAAAAAGATTTCTGAATGGACTATTTTTATGAAAAAGTTCGATGAATAGAGTTTTTCTATAGAAAAATTTCGCTGAATTAACATTTCTATGGAAAAAGGTCGCTAATTTGAATTCTTGTATAGAAAAAGTTTGCTGAATTTGAGTTTTCTGTAGAAAATATTCAGTAATTTATCTTTTCAATGGAAAATAGTGGCTGAATTTACTTTTTCTATAGAAAAAGTAAGCTGAGTTAACTTTTTCTATGAACAAAATTCTCTGAATTGACTTTTTCTATATAAGAAGTTTAGTGAAATGATTCTTTGATTTATTTTTCTATAGAAATATTTCGCTTAATTGACTTTTCCTATTGAACATTTTCGCTGAATTGACATTTCCTCTAGGGAAGGTTTGCTGAATTGACTGTTTTATAGAAAAAGTTTGCTGAATTGATTTTTTTATAGAAAAATTGGCTGGATTGGCTCCTCTAATAGAAAGATTTTGTTGAACTAATTCTTTGATTGAGTTTTCTAAAAAAAAGGTCCGTGTAATTAACTTGTCCTATAGAACAATTTTGCTGAATTCACATTTCCTCAAGGAAGTTTTGCTGAATTGACTTTTTCTTTGGAAACAAATTCCCCAAATTGATTAATTCTATATTGACTTTTCCTAAATTGACTTTTCCTATAGAAAAAGTTGGTTAACTTTGACTGTTTCGATAGAAAAAGTTTCCTGAATTCACTTTTCTATACAAAAGGTTTGCTGAATCGAGTTTTTTATAGAAAAAGTTCGCTGTATAGACTTTTTCTATAGAAAAGGTTCGCTGAGTTAAGTTTTTCTATAAAAAAGTTCCGCTGAATTGACTTTTCCTATAGAAAAATTTTGCTGAATAAACTTTTACTATAGAAAAAGTTTGCTGAATTACCTTTTCCTGTAGACAATGTTTGCTGGAATGACTTTTTCTATAGAAAAGGGTCATCTGAAGTAACTTTTCCCATAGAAGAAGTTCGCTAAATTGACTTTGTTAAAGAAAAAGTCTTGAATTCTATGGAAAAAGTTTTATGAGACCCGTAGGGAGTTAAGATATAAAAGATCCCTAAAGAAATGTTCTCTCCAACGGAGTTCTACTTTTATTTATAAGCCCCAATGGACTAAATTGTACAAAACCTATTATGTAAGACTCCTTATCCAATTTCAAAAATTATTTTTACGGATATCATGAAGTTTGCTGAATTACCTTTTCCTGTAGACAATGTTTGCTGAAATGACTTTTTCTATAGAAAAGGGTCATCTGAAGTAACTTTTCCCATAGAAGAAGTTCGCTAAATTGACTTTGTTAAAGAAAAAGTCTTAAATTCTATGGAAAAAGTTTTATGAGACCCGTAGGGAGTTAAGATATAAAAGATCCCTAAAGAAATGTTCTCTTCAACGGAGTTCTACTTTTATTTATAAGCCCCAATGGACTAAATTGTACAAAACCTATTATGTAAGACTCCTTATCCAATTTCAAAAATTATTTTTACGGATATCATGAAGTTTTTCCCTTATTCTATGCAAGATTCATGCAATGTCTTCTACAGCAATACATTTCACTTTAAAGAAGATTTCTGTAAAGTACTTCCCCAATATATTTATTTATACATCCCTCTGCTAGAAAACGTTTACCCTATACTCTTATCCCACCTGTTTTTCAAGTTTAATTTAACTTTTATTATTTCATTAATCCTTTTAGT
Organism: Musca autumnalis; assembly: GCF_047663935.1. Taxonomy (NCBI): domain Eukaryota; kingdom Metazoa; phylum Arthropoda; class Insecta; order Diptera; family Muscidae; genus Musca; species Musca autumnalis. The sequence goes on along the minus strand of NW_027411866.1, from coordinate 10,884,061 downwards.
AACTTTTTATCTACACCCCAAAAACAACGAAGCTATGCCATCATCAGATGGGTGGTATTGTAAACATTTTATTTTAACTGCATTATTCAATAACAAAGATAAAGGTTTGCATATCATTACACGAGCCAAAACAACAACAAAAATAAGAAAAGCTTCGATACCTTTACTTTAGGCAGGTTGTTGTCGAACCAAAGAAAACTGCCCCCTACCACCACCAGCAAAACAAAATAAACTTGGCAGTGTCTTTTTAAACAAAAACTGTCAGGAATGGCATAAAATATCCTTTAAATAGTCCTGGAATGGTCGATACACAAATAAAATCTAAAAAAACAACACGCGACCAAAAGTAAAACGACGACCACCCATTGTTTTTGTTGTTTGCCTCGTAAAAGACAATACATGAAAAAAAACACAGGAACTTTACGAAATTTTTATGGTAAAAAATCCAGGCGTTACTTTGCGGCATTGCGGGTCATCGCGTGAAATAATAACCCTTTCACGTGTTAACTTTCAACGCTTCGTGCAGTGAATGAATGTCGTTGTTTGTCTAGCGTAAGGAAGCGGATGTTCAACAGCAGAAACCAGCAACAACAATAACGATGATCCCAAAAATGCCACATCTATCCAGGAAGTGCTTAGGAAAATAAATTCTTAGATATTGATAGACTTTAGATCGCGCGCGTCTGGTTTCCTACAAAAAGAAAAAAAAAAATGAAAAACACAAACAAAAAACTTGACTGGTGGTGGGCACTTTTGTTTTTGTCTAACCCCTTCCATCCCCACAGTTTAGCATAAACCATGGCATAATTTAAGGCTGTTAAAACAATAGCCACATCTGATGCTTAAAATAAAAACAATAAAAATATAAGGAAATATTTCAAGAAAGAACAACAGCAACCATGTTTATGCAAATTAATTTTTTTTCGAACAACATCAAAGGATAAAAAATTGATTAAAATTCGATTTACTGCCAAGGAAGTTATAAAAAGTGAAGTGAAATTAGTTTTATGTTAGGAAGAAAAGGGTTTTAATAGGAAATCCATGGATACTTTACACAAATACATTTATACTTCCTCAAAATTTCCATAGGGAAACCCTTCAAAAAAATTATATTTATAGAAAAAGAAAATTTAGCCAACATTTACTATAGCAAAAGTGAGCATTTTTATAAAGACGTTAAAATCAGAGTCAATTCAGAAAACTGTTTCCATAGAAAAAGTAAATTCCGCGAACGTTACATGTAAAAAAAACATTTCACTGAATTCTCTATAGAAAATAAAAATTCAGAGAATTCAGCGATTTTTTCTATAGGGAAGTCAATTCGGTGATTTTTTTTCTACAGAAAAAAAAAATTCCGCGAACTTTTTCTATAGACAACAAGAATTCATCAAGAATTATCAGTTTGGGTTTCGTCATAAGCATGGGACGCCAGAACAATGTCACCGTATTGTGAACGTAATCAGAGATGCTCTCGAGAAGAAGAAATTTTGTCCAGGTATTTTCCTAGACATTAAACAAGCGTTCGATAAAGTTTGGCATGATGGTCTGCTGTATAAGTTAAAAATAAATATTCCTGCCCCATTTTACTTAGTACTAAAATCATATCTCTGCGATCGACATTTTTACGTTAAAATTAACAATGAGGTATCGAATATATGTAATATTCATGCTGGTGTCCCTCAGGGAAGTGTTTTAGCTCCTGTTCTTTATACCATATATACTTCAGATATGCCTATTAATGCAGATACCACTGTTGCAACGTACGCTGATGACACTGCTTTACTAGCTACTGATGACTGTCCAAACAAAGCTGCAGAAATTTTACAGCAGGCAATAAGCGATATCGAAATCGCTTTAAACAGGTGGAACATAAAAGTAAATCCCGATAAATGCGTCAACGTAACATTTACATTAGAAGAGGAAACTGTCCTGATTTCCATATCTACAATGAGGTCATTCCCAAACAGGATTGCGTGAAATATCTAAGGAAATATCTAATATATAAACTAAAGTTCAACATTTGAAGATTAAAACGAAGAAAATGTACTGGCTACTTGGACGCACATCAGAACTCAGCTTAGAAAATAAACTTCTGCTATATAAAGTCATAATAAAACCGATATGGACATACGGTGTCCAGCTATGGGGAACTGCCAGTAACTCTAATTTAGAAATCCTTCAACGGTTCAAGTCAAAAACGCTGCGAATGATTACGAATGCTCCATTGTACATGAAAAACATACATACATATTCATCAGGACCTAAGAATAAACACAATCAAAGAAGAAATAAACCAAATTTCTAGCAATTACCTAAACAGATTAAGTAACCATGTAAATACGTTGGCCATAGTTTTATTAGATGAATCTGACAAAATAACAAGACTAAAACGAAGCGATATTCTCGATCTCCCATACAGAAGATAAAATAAATTATATATAAATATATAACTTGTATATATAAAAATTGTTGAATTTTAAGAATTCATATTATGTAATGTACATGCGAAGTCCAATTTTTTATACCATTTACTTATTGTTTTTAAAAACAGATTGTAAATAAAGAAATAATAAAATAAAAATTTGTATACAAAGTCAATGTAGCGACCCTTTCCTTTACAAAAATATATTCAGCCAACATGTTTTAAAGAAAAAGTAAATAAAGCAAAATTTATTTGTAGAACAAGTTAATTTTGCGAAATATTTCTGTAGAAAATATCAATTCTGGGCAGTTTTTCTACAGTAAACGTCAATTAAGCTATTTTATTTTTCTATAAAAAACCAAATCCGCGAAATTTTCTAAAAAAAATTTTGATTTTTCAAAATAGTCTGGCTTAATCCCTTTTGTTGTTTTAATATTTAAAACAACAAGTTTATTAGTGGAGAAGGTTTGGCATTGTTCGCCAGGGGGTACGGCAAGGAAGACTAGTTTCGATCCACGCCACTGGATCTCATCAGTTCCCTTTGTTTCTTGTTTGTGGATATTCTCCACCGAAGTTATTTTTCAATAACTTCTTCAACAAGGAACTTTTTATACCCAAACATCAATCGTCAGCTCGAAGTATAAACGTAAACAAAGAAAACCCTTCAATGAGAAGTTTTTCTTTGGTAACTTAACACAACTCCGACGAAAGTGTTTACGAAACAAAGCAAACCTTCTTCCACTCGTATGTGTCGTTGATTTTTCAACAAATGCACATACCCAAATGCTGTTTGGTAGCTTATATACCAACAACACACAAAACCGTGCCAGTGTTTCTCAAATAGAACATTGGTGGCGTTTATTTAATTTGGATAGCTGTTACAATTTTGATTTTTCAAAATAGTCTGGCTTAATCCCTTTTGTTGTTTTAATATTTAAAACAACAAGTTTATTAGTGGAGAAGGTTTGGCATTGTTCGCCAGGGGGTAAGGCAAGGAAGACTAGTTTCGATCCACGCCACTGGATCTCGTCGGAGTTGTGTTAAGTTACCAAAGAAAAACTTCTCATTGAAGGGTTTTCTTTGTTTACGTTTATACTTCGAGCTGACGATTGATGTTTGGGTATAAAAAGTTCCTTGTTGAAGAAGTTATTGAAAAATAACTTCGGTGGAGAATATCCACAAACAAGAAACAAAGGGAACTGATGAGATCCAGTGGCGTGGATCGAAACTAGTCTTCCTTGCCGTACCCCCTGGCGAACAATGCCAAACCTTCTCCACTAATAAACTTGTTGTTTTATATATTAAAACAACAAAAGGGATTAAGCCAGACTATTTTGAAAAATCAAAATTGTAACAGCTATCCAAATTAAATAAACGCCACCAATGTTCTATTTAAAAAAAAATAATTGAGCGAACTTTTTCTATAAAAAAGTCAATTCAGCGAACTTTTCCTATAGAAAAAGTCTATTCAGCGAACTTTTTCTATAGAAAAAGTCAATTCAAAGAATATTTTCTACAGAAGAAATCAATTGCGCGAACTTTTTCTATAGAAAAAAAAAACAATTCATCTAACATTTTCTATACAAAGTCAATTTGAAGAACCTTTTCTTTAAAAAAAATCTATTCGGCGAACATTTTTTATAGAAAAAGTCAATCCAGCAAAATTTATTTGTAGAAAAAGTCAAGTTTGCAAACTCTTTCTGTAGAAAAAGTCAATACAGACAAGTTTTTCTAGATAAAAGGCAATTCAACGAACTTTTTCAAAAAAAAAAAGTACCAATTCAGCGAACTGTTTCCATAGAAAAAGTCAATTCAGCGAACTTTTTCTGTAAAAAAGTCATTTCAGTGAATTTTTCTATGGAAAATGAAAATTCAGAGAATTCATCGAACTTTTTTTTCTAGTAAGAGTCAATTTAGTTAATCTTTTCTACAGAAAAAATCAATTCCGCGAACCTTTTCAATAGACAACGACAATTCAGCTAACTTTTTCTATACAAATAAATTTAGCAAACCTTTCCTTTAAAAAATGTTATATTCATCGAACATGTTTAAATTAAAAGTCAATACAATAACACTTATTTGTAGAAAAAGTCAATTTTGTAAACTATTTCTGTAGAAAAAGTCAATTCAGCGAAGTTTTTCTATAGTAAACGTCAATTCAGCTTTTTCAGCTAAAACAGCGAACTTTTTCTATCTTCTTAATTTGCAAATCCGGTATCGGGATATTAGCGAATATACAAAAACTCGTAAATGTATTGAAGTATTGTATGATTGCCATTTGATACTACTTCAGTGGTTTCCCTTTCCTCCTAAAGGGTTTAAAGTTTTCCGTCACCGTATTCAGCCACTCTACTAGAGTACAGACGCTGTTTGCAATTGCCCAATATGGGAACAGACACCCCCATTTTTTAACTTCTTTTGGTTCGTCCCGCATATTTTATTTTTGCGGTACCCATCAATACGTTCCCCGTCCACCACCTAGGAAGGCGTCCGATGGTAGAAAAAAAACGTACCTAGAATTTTCTCTTTAGAAAAAGACAATTCAACGAACTTTTTCTATAGAAAAAGTCAACTCAACGAACTTTTTCTAAAAAAAAAAACAATTCAGCGAACTTTTCCTATAGAAAAAGTCAATTCATCGATCTTTTTCTATAGAAAATATCAATTCAACGAACTTTTTCTATAGAAAAAGTCAATTCAACGAACTTTTTCTTTAGAAAAGTCAATTCGGCGAACTAAAGCCAACCGATGGTACTTTTTCTATAAAAAACGTCAATTCATCGAACTTTTTCTATTCAAAAAGTCAACTCAGCGAACATTTTCTATAAAAAAAATCTATTTAGCAAACTTTTTCTAAAGAAAAAGTAAATTCAGCTAACTTTTTCTATAGAAACAGTACTCGAACTTTTTCAATTCAAAAAGTCAACTTAGCGAACTTTTTCTATTAAAAGTCAATTCATCGAACTTTTTCTATTAAAAGTCAATTCATCGAACTTTTTTTTAAAGAAAAAGTCAATTCATGGTACTTTTTCTATAGGAAAAGTCAATTCATCGAATTTTTCTATTCAAAAAGTCAATTCAGGGAACATTTTCTATAGAAAAAGTCAATTCAGCGAACTTTTCCTATAGAAAAAGTGAATTCAGGGAACATGTTCTATAGAAAAAGTCAATTCAACGAACTATTTCTATAGTTTTATTTAGACTATTAAATAACATTAATAGAGATTTTTTATACATAATAATGAACACATACGTCTATAAGGTATTATCGTAATGATATAAAAGTGTCTATAGTATCAGGCTTTAATATGAATAGTGACGTTTGTAGAGGAATGTATATTGTAACAGGAATGTATATTGCCCTTGCTCCCGGGGGAACTTTTTCTATACATAAAGTCAATTCGGCGAACCTTTTCTATAGAAAAACTCATTTCAGCGAACTTTTTCCATAGAAAAAGTCATTTCAGCGAACTTTTTCCACAGAAAAAGTCATTTCAGCGAAATTTTTCTATAGAAAAAGTCAACTCAGCGAACTTTTTCTATAGAAAAAGTCAATTTAGCGAACTTTTTCTATAGAAAAAGTCAATTCAGTGTACTTTTTCTATAGAAAAAGTCAATTCAGCGAACTTTTCTATTAAAAAAAATCAGCGAAAATTTTCCATAGAAAAATCAATGCAACGCATAAGAAAAGTAAATTCAGCTAACTTTTCTATAGGAAAAATCAATTCAGCGATTTTTTTCTATAGGAAAAGTCAATTCAGGGAACTTTTTTTATAGAAAACTCAATTCAGGAAATTCTTTCTATAGGAGAGACAAATTTTTATTAGAAAAAGTCAATTTTTCTATTGAAAAAGCCAATTTTTCTTCTGAAAGTCAATTTTTCTATTGGAAAAGTTCCCTGAATTGACATTTTCTATAAAAATAGCTCGCTGAATTTTCTATAGAAAAGAAAAATAGTCAATTTTTCTACAGAAAAAGTTAATATTTCTATATAAAAAGTCAATTTTCCTATAGAAAAAGTAATTTTTTTTATAAAAAAAAGTTAACTTTTCTATAGAAAAAGTCAATTCAGCGAACTTTTTCAATAGAAAAACCAGTAAGGAAAGGTCAAAGTCGGGCGGGGCCGACTATATAATACCTTACACCACTGTGAATATGTAAAATATATATGGGAGCTAAATCCAAATCAGAACAGATTTTGATACAATTTTTCACATTTATTTGTAGACCAAATTCCGTCACATAGTCGAAAATATATATGGGAAAATATATATGGGAGCTATATCCAAATCTGAACCGATGTCGATATGATTTGCTACAGTTATTTCTAGACTAACCACCGTCACACATTCCAAATTTCATTGAAATCGGACAAATATAGCGTGTTTCGTGCATCAAATACCTCAAATCTACCTAAAATATATATGAGAGCTATATCCAAATCTGAACCGATATCGATATAATTCGGCACACTTATCTTTAGGCCAAATCCCGGCAAACATTCCAAATTTTATTGAAATCGTACATATATAGCGCGTTTCGTGCATCAAATACCTAAAATCGGCCGAAAATATATGTATATAGGAGCTATAGTCAAATGTGAACCGATTACTATATAATTCGGCACACTTATTTCTAGACTAAATGTCGTCGCATATTCCAAATTTCATTGAAATCGGACATATATAGCGCGTTTCGTGCACCGAATGCCTTAAATCGGACGAAGATATATATGTGGGCTATATCCAAATCTGAACCGATTTTTATAAAAATAAATAGCGTTCGTCCTTTGGCAAAAAAAACTATCTTCCCCAATTTTCATGCGATTCGGACAATAAATGCGACCTGTACTTTGTTTACAAAAATACATGGACAGACGGTCAGACAGACGGACATGCGTAAATCGACTCAGAAAGTGATTCTCGTTTCCTTTTGCATGTTACAAAATAATGCACAAAGGCATAATACCCCTTACCACAAGGTGGTGTAGGGTATAAATAGGAAAAATAGGAAAGTTCAACTCAGAGCCCTTTTTCTGTAGAAAAATAAATTAAGTGAACTTTTTCTAAAGTAAAAATCAATTCAGCTAATTTTTCAGCCACTTTTTCTATAGAAAAAGTCAATTCGGCTAACTTTATCTATGGAAAACGTCAAGGCAGTGAACTTTCTAAAATTACAAAGTTTAAATTACAAATTTGCGAACATTTCCTATAAAAAAGTCAATTCGGTAAAAATATCACTTAAGCGAACTTTTTCTATAGAAAAAGTCAACTCGGCGAACTTATCCCATATAAAGGGTTAATTCAAAGAAGATTATTATAGAAAAAGTAAAGTGGTTAACTTGTTCTATAGAACAAGTCAGTTCAGCGAACTTTTTTGCTGTACATAAAGTCAATTCAGCGAACTTTTTCTATTAAAAAAACAATTCAGTAAACTTTTTCCTGTAGAAATAATCAATTCAGTGCAATCCGAGAACTTTTTCTATAGAAATAATCAATTCATTGTCAGTTAGTGGTTCCATTTCTGACAAGAACTGCAAATCGTTCTATGTTGCCTTTACTTCCTAGAAAATGTTTTCCATATTTTGTTAGCATTTCGGCTATGAAGAACTCTTCTGTAAGTGCTATACTATGTATGGCGATAAAAGAATCGGTACGATATAAGAGAAATGTCTATTTGTCTCTTCCGAGAAGTTTGCGAGAAAAAATTGTAAATAGTAATTTCATCTGTCCTATTTTAAATGAACATACATATGTGTATTTCTTCATAATATTCTTCCTAAAAGTATGCATCATATATAAATCCCATATCATAAAACCCATATGTTTGTAGTAGTATAGATACATAGGTGATTGTTTTCCATTTGAAAATGTGCACATTTTTAATTGAAATATTTGTTGGTACCAAAATTTATTCGGTCCCTAACATCTCATCCTTAAAGCATGCACCGCATATTTCCTTAGTGTAAATTAGTTTCGATACATTATTGATACATTTCTGTAAAATATTCCTCCTTGAAAGGTCACTACTGAATTTTATTCATCATCTCTCTTTACCTGTGTCCGAATAAATAAACAAAACTGACGTCCCACCATGGATACCCTAAAGCTTTTTTCATTGCATCAACAAATTGAATATTAGACTTCAAATGATGACAGCACAGAATTCAATAAAATAGAAATTATGCAAATTACATTCTCTGTGGAAATGGTTGAACTTTATTGGAAATCCATCAATCCCACGGAAAAATATATTACAAATTGACACAAGGCCAGATGGAAGCTAAGCTGTCAACAAGCTACACAACGACAAGATATTGATAAACACCAAAAAAGCCTTAAGGTAATTTGACAAGTACCATTACAACCACCGCCAATACGAATATCCATGAATTTACATCTTTAAGCCTCGCCAAAGATAATAACAACAACAGCAACATCAATAAAATATAGCGGGAGAATTAACAAAAAAACAAACAGACAAGGAATCAATGTCACTTAGACAACGGAAATGAATGTTGGGTGCAAAACAACAACGAAAAACAAAATATTGTAAATATTGGCTGACATTGGTTGTTGCATAGCCGTGTCATCATGGCTTGTGGAAGAGGGGGTGGGGGTAAAAGGTGGATAAGTGATTGAAGAAGAATTTCTGTTGCCTTGATGGAATTGTTTACGGATATGAATGATATTTTATTAATAAAACAAGGAAGACTATATTAAATTTGTACGCCCAAAGAAAGTAAGGAAGAGGAACTCCCTAGGAACTGTTGACATTTTAAAGACAATAACAACAAGGCCGGCACAAGGTGTAGCAATCGTGATGGGAATTTAATGTAAACTCGTGTAAATTCCTTGTTTTCAAACGGAAACAAAGGAGAAATTGATAATCTGGGGGAGGTGAAAACATGAATTTTTTTCGTGTTATTTGTAATATCCTATGATGACTATTATACGAGAACACAGGAGGGTGAGGGAATTTGAAGTATGTCCTCAAGGTATATTTGATTTCTTTTTTACAGAGATAAATATTTTTAATGGAATTGTTAATGTGTTTCAAATTACTGTTTGTGTGTGAGAGAAATTGTACAAAGCCTAAAAGTATGCATCTAACATTAAATGTATTTAAGCGTAATCAAGAACTAAATGGGAAAACCAAAGTTGGGGAGTCATTTGGCGATTATAATTTCTTAAACCTGAGATATGCATCAAGCTTAAGTCAACATTTCCTTTTCGATAGAGATCCCAATTACCACAATTCCCAGCCTAGAGCCGGATATCTATTTCCGTTTTTAACATTTCAATTACATATCAAATATTTTCCATTTTTTAATCCTATTTTCCCCTTTCAAAACGTAGTAATCATGTGTGTGTGTGTGTGTGAAACCATAACGTATTGATTAAAATATCATTTGGCTTCCTATCAACCCCCACACCTCCTCACACACTGAGCCGGAAACAAATGAAGATATAGGCAAAGGAATTTAGCGAATGACTAATAGTTGCAACTGTCAAATGTGACACATCACTGTCAAAATAAACATTAAAAATGTGATCTCAACAGTGGCCAATAATGGTTTATAGATGAAGGAATAGTCAGCGAGCGAGACATTGAAGAGGTTAAATTTAATGGTTTTTCTTTCGAAACGTGAAACCTGGAGAAGTTGGCAACAAACCCTTCAAAGCTGAAAGGGAAATCAAATGGTAATTGTTAGTCTTCTTAGGTTTCCACGGCCAAAACAAACACACGCGTAAATAATACAAACATAACACATGTGGGAATGTTGCATTAGTGTTTGTTAGGGTGGAACAGAGGATATTTCTTCCACAGAGAACTTAAATTGAATCAAAGAACAACTAAGGAGATTTGAAAAGAATTGGAGAGTTCCCGAAGAGGGGACTTAAAATAAAAGAACTTCATAGATGACTTCAATCTGGTTTACTTCCAGAAGAACTTCCTGGAGCACGTCCTTAGTATAGTAGAACTTTCTGGAGGACTTCTATAGGAGAAAAGTCCTTCCAGGAAGATTTCTTTGTAGTAGAAGACCCATCTGTAGGGCTTCTGTAGAATGTCTTCTTTCTGGAGGGCTCCTGTACAATGTCTTCTTCCCTGGAGGACTTCCATATAATAGTAGACAAACCTGAAGGACTTCTGTAGAATAGAAGGCCTCCCTCGAGGACTTCTAGAGAACACAAAACTCCCTGGAGGACTTCTATAGAATAGAAAACCTCCCTGGAGGATTTCTACAGAATAGAAGATCTCCCCGAAGGACTTCTATAGAATAGAAGACCTCACTGGAGGACTTCTATATAATAGAAGACCTCCCTGGAGCACTTCTATAGAAAAGAAGACCTTCCTGGAGGACTTGTATAGAATAAGAGACATGTCTGGAGGACGTCTACAGAATAGAAGACCTCCCTGGAGGACTTCTATAGAATAGAAGACCTCCCTGGAGGACTCCTATAGAATAGAAAACCTCCCTGGAGGACTTCTATAGAATAGGAGACCTCCCTGAAGGACTTCTATAGAATAGAAGACCTCCCTGGAGGACTTCTATAGAATAGAAGACCTCCCTGGAGGACTTCTATAGAATAGAAGACCTCCCTGGAGACTTCTATACAATAAAAGACCTCCCTGGAGGATTTCTATAGAATAGAAGACCTTCCTGGAGGACTTGTATAGAATAAGAGACATGTCTGGAGGACGTCTACAGAATAGAAGACCTCCCTGGAGGACTCCTATAGAATAGAAGACCTCCCTGGAGGACTTCTTAGAATAGAAGACCTCCCTGGAGGACTTCAACAGAATAGGAGACCTCTCTGGAGGACTTCTATAGAATAGAAGACCTCCCTGGAGGACTTCTGTAGAATAGAAGACCTTCCTGGGGGACTTCTATAGAATAGAAGACCTCCCTGGAGGACTTCTATAGAATAGAAGACCTCCCTAGTGGACTTCTTTAAAATAGAAGACCTCCCTGGAGGACTTCTTTAAAATAGAAGACCTCCCTGGAGGACCTCTATAGAATAGAAGACCTCCCTGGAGGGCTTCTATAGAATAAAAGACCTCCATGGAGGACTTCTGTAGAATAAAATACCTCACTGGAGGAATTCTGTGGAATAGAAGACTTCCCTGGAGGACTTCTATAGAATAGAAGACCTCCCTGGTGGACTTCTATAGAAAAGGAGACCTTTCTGGAGGACTTTAATAGAATAGAAGACCTCCCTGGAGGACTTCTATAGAATGAAAGACCTCCCTGGAGGACTTCTATAGAATAGAAGACCTCTCTGGAGGATTTCTATAGATTAGAAGACCTCCCTGGAGGACTTCTGTTGAATAAAAGACCTGCCTGTAGGACATCTATAAAATAGAAGTCCTCCCTGGAGAACTTCTATAGAACCGAAGACCACTCTGGAGGACTTCTATGGAATAGAAGACCTCCCTGGAGGACTTCTGTAGAATAAAATACCTCACTGGAGAAATTCTGTGGAATAGAAGACCTAACTGGAGGACTTCTATAGAATAGAAGACCTCCCTGGTGGACTTCTTTAAAATAGAAGACCTCCCTGGAGGACTTCTTTAAAATAGAAGACCTCCCTGGAGGACATCTGTAGAATAGAAGACCCCCCTGGAGGACTTCTTTAGAATAGAAGACCCCCCTGGAGGACTTCTATAGAATAGAAGACCTCCCTGGAGGACTTCTATAGAATAGAAGACCTCCCTGGAGGACTTCTATAGAATAGAAGATCCCGCTGGAGGAGTAGAAAAATCTCCTTTTTAAGCGTAGTGAGTAAAAGACCTCTCTGGAGGAAAGTAGAAGACAACTCTGGAGGACTTCTATAAAATAGTAGACCTCCTTGGAGGACTTCTGTAGAACAGAAGACCTCCCTGGAGAACTTCTATAGAATAGAAGACCACTCTGGAGGACTTCTATAAAATAGTAGACCTCCTTGGAGGACTTCTGTAGAATAGAAGACCTCCTTGGAGGACTTCTGTAGAATAGAAAACCTCCCTGGAGGACTTCTATAGAATAGAAGACCCCCCTGGAGGACTTCTTTAGAATAGAAGACCCCCCTGGAGGACTTCTATAGAATAGAAGACCCCCCTGGAGGACTTCTTTAGAATAGAAGACCCCCCGGAGGACTTCTATAGAATAGAAGACCTCCCTGGAGGACTTCTTTAGAATAGAAGACCTCCCTGGAGGACTTCTATAGAATAGAAGACCTCCCTAGAGGACTTCTATAGAATAGAAGACCTCCATAGAGGACTTCTATAGAATATAAAACCTTCTAGAGGACGTCTATAGGATAGAAGAACTTCATGGAGGACTTCTAAAGAATAGAAGAACTCCCTGGAAGACTTCTATAGAATAGAAGACCTCCCTGGAGGACTTCTATAGAATAGAAGACCTCCCTGGAGGACTTCTATAGAATAGAAGACCTCCCTGGAGGACTTCTATAGAATAGAAGACCTCCCTGGAGTACTTCTATAGAATAGAAGACCTCCCTGGAGGACTGCTATAGAATAGAAGACCTCCCTGGAGGACTTCTATAGAATAGAAGATCCCGCTGGAGGAGTAGAAAAATCTCCTTTTTAAGCGTAGTGAGTAAAAGACTTCTCTGGAGGAAAGTAGAAGGCCGCTCTGAAGGACTTCTATAGAGTACAAGACTTCGCTGGAGGACTTTTATAAAGTCGAAGATCTCCCTGCAGGACTTCTATAGAATAGACGGGCACCCTGGAGGACTGTTGCTTTAATTGAGGGACTACTATGGTCATTCTTTGGTGAATTTTGTGAGCAGAAGACTTTTCTGGAGGACTTCTATAGAATAGAATGCCTCTGCGGAGTGCATCTATAGAATAGAAGAACTCCCCGAAGGAAACATTCCTGTAAAACTTCGGATGTCTTCGATTCTATTGAAGGTTTTATTAAGGATTTTTCACAAATAATTTTTGATTAAAGAAATTTTCTGCTTTTAACGTTCCATCCTATTATCTACATATGTACCTATGTGCTTCCAAATTTATGTAACATATCAATGCGGTTTTACAGATGAAGAATTTTATTTAATGACAATCTGTCAAACTTATCATTTTTCATGTTGTGTAATGTGTGTGTAAAAAGGATATATTAAAATAAAACTAATATTGAAACAAATACACAAATGAAGATCCACATTTACACACACACAGTGGAATTAAACTGTCTCCTTGGGAGCAAAAAAAGAACATTAGCCACAAAATGCCCAGCCAGTTTAGGAGATGCACAGCTGAGCTCAACATCATCAATTTGTGGCAAACGTGGATGAGAAAAAAGGGATTCTCGTTATTGGCCGTATGTAACAGATAATCATTTATCATTGTTGAATGCATGTGTGTGTGTGTGTGAATATGCGTTCGCGAGTATGTGTGATTAAGGGCAACAAAAACACAAATATTGTCAAATATTTCATAACGGCTTATTTTACCTTTTTGATGACCGAAAAAATGCCACAAAATTTTGTTTGGACCCCTTTGGTGGTACCAAAGGGGTGTAGAAGACGAGAGGGGACACATACATAAGGTGTATCATAACAACAAAAAATTGAAATGTACTACCTTAGAACATGTCAATTCCGTTTTTCCATTTCCAAAGGTTTTTCGTTGCCATATTTGAGAATAATTTGTATTTGTTGTCAGATACCAAAGCTGGCTTATTGTGTGTCCTTTTTTTACGCTGCTAGAGTACGGACGGATATATGGCTCGCAGCTATTTTAATTTGTTAAAAATATATACAACCTGCTTGGAAAAAACCTAACAACAGCAACAACAACTAACCATGTCATAAAGGTACAAACAAAACATGTCAACCAGAATCTAGGTATTCTGAAGAAGTAGCAGAAAATACAGAACAACAAACAATACCAAATAAAAATAGAAATAACCGAAGATATATTCAACGCTAGATTGGCTTAGGCAGCCAGTCAGTCAGCCCGTCCGAACATAGCCCAGATGCCTTGTATCCATCAGCAGAGAAGAGGAAAAAAATAACAACAAGAAATCATTGTCAACAACATCTCAAAATAAATATCCAAGTTGGAGAATGAAAAGAAAGAATGGATAAATAAACGAAAGACCGACCGAACGAATGAACGACCGAATGACAATAATAGAAAATATTGCATGACCTGGGTTCAGAGTTTGCAGCAATGGTGGATGCTCGAAAACAACAACAAGAAAAACAAAAGTACAGGTATTATTCTTTTTGTTTATATAAAACCAAACAAATCAAGTAGAACAACAACGACAACAATGCATTGGGAAAACAGGACACAGGTACTACAAGTCATCATACTATTTGCACATAGATGAGGAAAGGAGTGAAAGAGAAAAGTGCATAATCCATGTTAAGGATTTACTTTGGTTTAGTCCTTACCTCCGGTAAGAATAACCAATCAACTGGTTGAAATGTCAGTTGTTCCCATTACTGGAACCTAGGAGACAATAAAATGGTAACGACTGTACCAATTCACAAAACAAAAACAAAACTCATAGGTTAAATTGGAAAACGTTAAATTGCTATGGGTTATTTCGCAAAGTAATGTACAGACGACTTCAATCAACATGAATCTAACGGTGTTACGTTTTCTATAAAATATCCCAGACGTAAAGAAGACCAACAACCCTATAGGAGAAACTTACAGTTGTGTTACATACGATATGATTATGTGCTATTGTCTTTCATACTAGACCATTTCGGAAGAGGCTCATAGAGGTCGGTCTAGATTCTACAGAAGTTCTTTTAAGGAATATCAGGTCACATCTATATTATGTAAGTCATATTTTATAGAAGTGACCTGCTATTCCATGGAAGACGTGAAAGTAGATTTTTATCAATAAAAAGTCTATCTATGTCGTCAAGGAAAAAATGGCTTGAAGGAGGATTGGTATCCTAAAATATTCAAAAGAGGCTCCTGAGAGGTTATCTATAGATACGGTTTATCTGTACTCTATTTTTTAATTACACCATTTGTCTTTTATTTTCATTGGGTGTACTCTATGTCCTCTATTTTTGATTTGTTTTACAAATACATGTAAATACCTAGGTAATCCAATGAAATGAATAAACCATAGACAGAAACAGGTGTTCTTGTGTCGATAGAAGACTTCCAAAACTTCTGATGTCTATAGAAGGTCTTTTGTTTTCCATGTAAGACTTCTAGAAGTTTTTCTGTTGTCTTTAGAAGACCTCCAGAGGTTTTCTGTTGTGTTTAGAAGACCTCCAAAGGTCTTCAGATGCCTATAGAAGACTCCCAAAAGTCTTCTGTTGTCTTTAGAAGACCTCCAAAGGCCTTATGTTGTCTTTAGAATACCTCAAAAGGTCTTCTGTTGCCTTTAGAAGACCTAAAGGGATCTTTTGTTGTCTATGAAAGGCCTCCAAAGGTATTCTGCTGTATATAAAAGACATACAAAGATCTTACGTTGGCTTTAGAAGACCTAGAAATGTCTTCAGTTTTCTTTAGAGGACCTCCAAAGATCTTCTGCTGTCTTAATAAGACCTCCAATGATCTTCTGTTGGCTTAAGAAGACCTCCAAAGGCCTTTAGTTGCCTTTAGAAGACCTCCAAATGTCTTCTGTTGTGTTTAGAAGACCTAAAGAGATCTTTTGTTGTCTATAAAAGGCCTCCAAAGGTCTTCTGATGTATATAAAAGACATTCAACGATTTTATGTTGGCTTTAGAAGACCTCCAAAGGTATTCTGTTGTCCCAAAAATACCTCCTAAGGTCTTCTATTGGCTTTAGAAGACCTCCAAAAATCTTCTGTTGGCTTTTGAAGACCTCCATATGTCTTCAGTTGCCTTTAGAGGACATCCAAAGATCTTCTGTTGTCTTAATAGACCTCCAAAGGTTTTCTGTTGACTTAAGAAAACCTCCAAAGGTCTTTAGCTGCCATTAGAGGACCTCCAAAGGTCTTCTGTTGTCCTTAATAAGACCTACAAAGGTTGTCTGTTGGCTTAAGAACACCTCCAAAGGTCTTAAGCTGCCTTTAGAAGACCTCCAAAGGTCTTCTGTTGTCTTAAGAAGACCTCCAAAGGTCTTCTGTTGGCTTTAGAAGACGTACTTCTGTTGGCTTTAGAAGACCTCCAAAAATCTTTTGTTGTCTTTAGAAGACCTCCAAAGGTCTTCTGTTTTCTTAAGAAGACCTCTGAAGGTCTTCTGCTGGCTTTAGAAGACCTCCAAAGATCTAATGTTGTCTTTAGAAGATCTCCAAAGGGTTTCCGTTGTGTTAATAAGACCTCCAAACGTCTTCTGTTGTCTTAAGAAGACCTCCAAAGATCTTCTGTTGTCTTTAGAAGACCTTCAAAGGTCTTTCGTTGTCTTAAGAAGATCTCCTAAGGTCTTCTGTTGGCTTTCGAAGACCTCCAAAGGTGTTCTGATGCCTTTAGAAGGCCTCCAAAGGTCTTCTGTTTTCTTAAGAAGACCACCAAAGGTCTTATGTTGTCTTTAGAAGTCCTCCAAAAATCTTCTCTTGGCTTTAGAAGACCTTCAAATGTCTTCAGATGCCTTTAGAGGACATCCAAAGATCTTCTGTTGCCTTAAGAAGACCTCCAAAGGTCTTCTGCTGTATATAAAAGACATCCAAAGATTTTATGTTGACTTTAGAAGACCTCCAAAGGTCTTCTGTTATCTATAAAAGATTTCCAAAGGTCTTCTGTTGACTTAAGAAGACCTCCAAAGGATTTCTGTTGGCTTTAGAAGACCTCCAAAGATCTTCCATTGTCTTTGTCTTTAGAAGAATTTCAAAGGTCTTAAGAAGACCTCCAAAGGTCTTCTGTTGGCTTTAGAAGAAAATAGAAGACTTCGTTAGGGGTCTTCTATAGAATAGAAGACCTCGGTAGGGGTCTGCTATAGAATAGGTGACATCGGTAGGGGTCTTCTATAGAATAGAAGACCTGGGTAGGGGTTTGTTATAGGAAAGAAGTCCTCAGTAGAGGTTTTCCATAGAATGGAAGACCTCGGTAGGGATCTTCTATAGAATATATGACCTCGGTAAGGGTCTTCTATAGAATAGAAGACCTCGGTAGGGATCTTCTATAGAATAGATGACCTCGGTAAGGGTCTTCTATAGAATAGAAGACGTCGGTAGGGGTCTTCTATAGAATAGATGATCTCGGTAGAGGTCTTCTATAGAATAGAAGACCTCGGTAGGGGTCTTCTATAGAATAGATGACCTCGGTAGGGGTCTTCTATAGAATAGATGACCTCGGTAGGGGTCTTCTGTAGAATAGATGACCTCGGTAGGGGTCTTCTATAGAATAGAAGACCTCGGTACTAGTCTTCTATAGAATGGAAGACCTCGGAAGGGGTCTTCTATAGAATAGAAGACCTCGGTAGGGGTCTTCTATAGAATAGAGACCTGGGTAGGGGTTTGTTATAGGAAAGAAGTCCTCAGTAGAGGTTTTCCATAGAATGGAAGACCTCGGTAGGGCTCTTCTATAGAATAGAAGACGTCGGTACTAGTCTTCTATAGAATAGAAGACGTCGGAAGGGGTCTTCTATAGAACGGAAGACCTTGGAAGGGGCCTAAAATAGAATATTAAACTTCGGTAGGGTTTTTCTAAAAAGTAGAAGATCACGGTAGGGGTCTTTCATAGAATATAAGTCATCTGTAGGGGTCTTTCATAGAATAGAGGTAGTCGGTAGGGGTCTTCTATTCTATAGAAGACCTCAGGGGATCCTCTATAGAATAGAATACCTCGGGGGGTCTCTATAGGATAGCAGACCTCGTTAGGGGCCTTCTTTAAAATAGAAGAACTCGGTAGAAGGGGTCTTTGTCCAGTAAGGGTTTATAAAAGCACCCAGAAGGGTTTTTTTCAGAATGGGGATATGGAAGCACCCCTTCTTTCCGAAAGTATCTACTGAAGCACCGTTTCATTCAGAAAGGGTCTATATGTGCCCCCGTTTATTCAGAAAGTGTCTATGTAAGCATCCTTTCTTTAAGAAAGGGTCTACAGAAACACCTTTTCCTTCAGAAATTGCCTATAGAATTACCATTTCTTTCAGAGAGGGCCTACAGAATTACCTTTTCTTTCAGAGATTGTTTACATATTTGCTCTTTGTTTCAGAAAGGGTCTACATATTTACTCTTTGTTTAGAAAGGGTCTACAGAATTATCCTTTCTTTCACAGAGGGTCTGTAGAAGCACCCTTTCTTTCAGATAGGGTCAATAGAAGCACCCTTTCTTTTAGAAAGGCTCTATAGAAGCACCCTTTCTTTTAGAAAGGATCTATGGAAGCACCCTTTCATTAAGAGAGGGTCAATAGAAGCACCCTTTCTTTAAGGAATGATCTATAGAATCACACATTCTTTCAGAAAGGGTCTACAGAATTATCCTTTCTTTCACAGAGGGTCTATAGAATTATCCTTTCTTTCACAGAGGGTCTGTAGAAGCACCCTATCTTTAAGAGAGATCCAATATAAGCACCCTTTCTTTAAGAGAGGGTCAATAGAAGCGCCCTTTCTTTAAGAGAGGGTCAATAGAAGCACCCTTTCTTTAAGAGAGGGTCAATAGAAGCACCCTTTCTTTAAGAGAGGGTCAATATAAGCACCCTTTCTTTAAGAGAGGGTCAATAGAAGCACCCTTTCTTTCAGAAAGGATCGATAGAATAGCCCATTCATTCAGAAAGGGTCTATAGAAGCACCCTTTCTTTAAGAGAGGGTCAATAGAAGCACCCTTTCTTTAAGAGAGGGTCAATAGAAGCACCCTTTCTTTAAGAGAGGGTCAATAGAAGCACCCTTTCTTTCAGAAAGGGTCTATAGAAGCACGCTTTCCATCAGAGAGAATCTATAGAAACACCAGTTCTTTCAGAATAGTCTACACAATATACTCATATCCAACAGACGTCCCCTACGGTGGTCTCCTGTCGAAATATCCTATGGTAGACTTCCTTCATGTGGGAGCATTTATCAAAGGTTATCAATGCAATGGAGTGTCAATACAGGAGACTAATAACCTACAGAAGTCACCTACAGTGGAAATCTCTTTTTCAGACCTCTTATGCTAAATAAATCAACTAGAATGTTTTTGTTCGTAGATATTTTTTTCTATAAAAGTTGTTCAGTTCTTCTTCCTAAAGAATTATTATGTTCGATTTACCTCCATAGAGGTCTTCTCTCTGACAGAAATCATCTACCGAGTTCTCCCGTCATGTAAAAGTTCTCCATTGAGAAATAGGATCATTTAGAAATTCCGCACGGATGGCTTAAATCTTATAGGTTTCCCCATTTAGATGATCTCTTCTTCTACAGAAGTCCTGTTCGTAGATAGTTTTTACCATAATACTCCTTTATAATGGTACTTTATTTCACTGAGTTGAATTTTCTTAAAGAATTCTTGTGCAGAGGGGACGTCATATGCTTATTAAATACATTTCTAGTGTTCAGTCTGGTTGTTTTCTTTTTTCCAATTCCATGACCCAACACCAAACCATATTTCTACTTATAACTGACTGTAGCCATATAATCATTATTTGTCATACCTTGTTTTTGTTAACCTGTATTTTATAAATGTGGCAAATTGTTGTAGTAGTTGCAATAAGTTTGTATCAATGTGGGTATGGGTGTATCAGTGAGTGTTTGTATTTTCATATTTGCCTCTTCTGCACGTTTTCTTGGAGATACATGTCACCTGGTATTAGGTTTACTGATAGAACTGTCACCTGACACACACAACAGCCATATTTTTAGAAGAAAAAGAATATGGTGATGATGGGAGCGACAACGTTTTTTTCATTTTGAACACACAAAAATATAAAGAAAGATAGTAATCATTGCTGCATTCAGTATTTTTCTTGCACCCAATTCGAGCTCTGCATATTATTGCTTCTTTTTCACCAATCCATTCCCAAATACTTGGTAATTTCTATTCATTGCAAAAGTAGATGAAAGAAAAGAAGAAAAAGTAACAAAAATATAAAATATCAAGAATTGGTTATTTTCTTTTTTCTACCATTCGTTTATACTTCTTTGACTTCACTCGGTAGGTCCAATTGTTAGCTTGCAGTTTAATATTTACCCTCTCAGCTACTTTATTTTCTCAGTTTTCTTTACTGCAGTACTCCACTTTCGGGTTTGTTTTCTTTACACTCCATCCATGGCCATGAAATGTATTGCAATTTCTCGGAATTCTTTTTAAACCAGTTGATGATTCGTTTTTGTTGGCCATTTTCTATGGCTAATGAAAAGATGACCTGTGAGTTGGCCAGCCATTTATGACAAGAGTTTATCAAGAATAATAACCCCTATATACCACAGCTGGTGGTTCCAAGTATGGGTTAATAACACTGTGCAACAATTTTAAGGTGATCTTGTGCAAACAATTCGAACTGAGGATTTTTTGAAAGTACAGACCAAAACGACAAGAAGCCCTAGTTGGGTTTTGTTGTGTCAGATCCAGCTCGGATTTTGCGGCCCCATCTACACATGGTTAAATATTGAGTTTTTAAAGAAATTCGGGGC
This sequence comes from Musca autumnalis, assembly GCF_047663935.1. Lineage (NCBI taxonomy): Eukaryota > Metazoa > Arthropoda > Insecta > Diptera > Muscidae > Musca > Musca autumnalis. Next base: position 10,863,147 of record NW_027411866.1, on the reverse strand, counting down.
TATATCTCTGAAACTAATGCGAATCTTCTTCTGACCTCTGAAGCAAATTTTTATATAAGGACAAGAATAAAATATTTAGAGAAATAATGAATTCGAAAAACTACATTTATTGCCTCAAATTTCAAAATATATGCAAAAATGCCACAATTTTTATGCATTTCGCATCGTATCTCCAAAACCGTTAATTTCTTCTGAATATTTTCTTTGGGAAAAATATTCGCTGGAATGTAATACAAAACTCTTCAGAACATGTCACTGTTGTAAAATGCCTCCATGCCGTTGTTTTCAGTACATTTTTCAACGACGATTTAATAAAAATGTCAATAATGTAGTTAAATCCGAAATGCGAGAATAAACTGTTGGTGTGAACTGTGTTTGAAATACGTGTTGTAAAAGATATGATGCAAATTACCGCTGATACAACATAAAGTAAGCATTTTAGAGTTTCAGAATGTTCTAAAGAATTGTTGAGAACTTTATTTGGAAGATTTTTGCAAAAGGTTAATTGGTTCAACTCCCAATAGTTTAGCCGATACTGACACGAATTTCAGCAATTATGTAAAATGTTCTATATTTTATAGATTTTGATGCCCTAGATGGAATTTTTCTTTTGTGATTTTTTCAAAAGATAAGTTCTACTAGTTTAGGGCTACAATATTGCTACAGACAGCAAGGCCAAATTCCTATTCGTTTCTGAGATAAAGGCCTGATAAATGCAAAAAAGTGTAGATATAGCCCGGTTTAGATGAGGCCATAAAATCCGAACTGGATCTGACAGGACAAAACCCTACTAGGGTTTTTATAGTCTAAATATGTACCTTCAAAAAATGCATACTAGAAGTTGTTTGCATTTTCAGTGTTGCATAGTGTAATTGTAAGCTATTGTTGGCTATGCCAACTAATCAAGATTTTAAGCCTTTATTTTGCCAAAAGGTGTTTCAATGGAAGGTCTAGCATGGATTTTTTTATTGATATTTGTTTTGTTGTATTTTTTACAATTTAGTTAATTGCTATGTATGTAGTATGTATGAGTATGGGGGAGTTCCTTTCATCGTCTACTCCATTCATTGCATTCGCTGTTTGATGTTTGTGTTTTTGTTTTTACTGCTTGCTCTCTTTTGTTATGGAGGGTTATGAAGGGTATGTTGGGTATGTCAGTAAAGTTGCGACTTCTGATATTGATGGGTCTAGTGGTACCAAGAAATACCTCAAAGGTTTTCTTGAAATCGCCACCCGATCGGTTTGTTCGGAACCTGGGAGTTGTGTGATACTTGATGTAAATTTCACCCTGAAGAACGTAATTAAGTTATAGTTCCGATTTTTGCTTTACTTCCATTATAGCCCAGTCAAAGTAGTCACTGAAAAAACAAAAATTACCACAAAGCTGAATTTGGTTTTTCATGAGAAGCAATGTCCTAAAAGCCCCCATCAATCCCAAGTGTGCAAAAACAGTTATTCGGGGTCAAAGATCAACAATTCTGGATTTTTTGTGTTTTCGTTTTTTTATGACAACGATCAATCAAAAAGTGACTAAAGCAAATATTGTAGACATGAAAATTCTCTACAAGTTTGGTCTGTATAATTTTTTCCTAGAAGGAAAAACGCACATATTCCGGATGAAACGACGAAAATAACCGGATAAACCGGGTCTGTCCCCCTAAAAAATATATGTTTCATTGAAGATCAAAATTATACCAATCTGTTAAAAAACAAATTCGGAGCGTGTTTAGTAGAGTTATTGCATGTTAGAGTAATTTTATACAAAAATAGCCTGTTTAACCCAAAGCCCAACGGGAACGACACCAAACGAAAACTTTTCGATTTTTTTGAAATTTTATCAAAGGGTAGGGTTTGTTGCGCTGATTATGGAAATGTATAATTTTCATGGGCCGCGGATCCGGTACGCCGGTTATTTGACCCGAAAAGCCAGATTTAAATCCGCTTTAGACCCGGTTCTTACTTACTAACTTAGCTGGCCCATTACAGAACATTTGTTCCATAAGCCGAACTTACAAAAAATCTCCCACTCTCTCTGTTTACTGCTTCGCTATCTGGAATACTTTTTCAGCTCTTCATCCACTTGTTTGCTCCATCTAAGCTTAGGTGTGCAAATTCCGCGTACACAGCCATGTGGCACGTACATATTTATACGCCTTTTTAACGGGTTCATCATCGCTCATTCTTTTGATATGGCCTAGCCAACGCAATCGTTGCGTCTCGATACGTTTATCTATACTGAAGTCATTCTATAGCAAATACAGCTCGTGTTTCATACGACATCAATATTCACCGTCAACGCAGATTGGTCCATAGATCTTTCGAAGAATTTTTCTCTCAAACACACCAAGCACTGCCTTGTCTGCTTGCGCAAGTACCCAGGCTTCGGAACCATACGTCAGCGCGGGTAGTATCAGTGTTTTGTAAAGCGTTCAGCCCGAAGTAGCATCTGTTGGCCAACACTATTCTTTTCGTATTTCACAACTGATGTTGTTGGTTGTGTTTACGGTCGTGCCGAGGTAGACGAAGTCCTTAACTACCTCAAAATTATAGGAACCAACGTCAACAGTTGGCCCGATCTCTATGGACGCATTGCCCGTCGACACCATCAACTTGGTTTTCTCGCCGTTTACCGCCAGACCCATTTTAGCAGATTCCCTTTCGACTTTTGCAAAGATGTCAGTTATTTCCTTTACCGATCGACCCATGATGTCAATGTCGTCGGCATAAGCAAGTAACATATGGCTGTTCGTGTATATTGATCCACTTCTTTTGACCTTCGCGTCTCGTATGACCTTTTCCAGCATGATGTTGAAGAGATCAGACGACAGGCCGTCTCCTTGCTGAAACCTCTTTTGGTAATAAACTTTTCGGAGAGGTTCTTTTCTATTTGAACTGAGTACTGAGTATCAGTTAATGTCATTCTACAAAGCCGAATGAGCTTTGCGGGGATACCAAATTCAGACATTGCTTGGAATACCTTTGAACGTAGCGGGCTGTCGAAGGCTGCTTTATAATCGACGAAAAGATGGAAGGTGTCGATCTGCATTTTTTTGGGTCTTCTCCAGGATTTGTCTCAAGGTAAATATCTGGTCAATGGTGGATTTGCCCAGTCTAAAGACGCACTGATACGGTCCAATAATTTCATTGACCATAGGCTTTAGTCTCTCACACAATATGTCAGATATGCAATAGGAAGCAGACTTATGCCCCTGTAATTGGAGCACACAGTCTTATCTCCCTTCTTGTGGACTGGACATAGGAGGCTCACTGTCCAATCATTGGGTACGCATCGTCCCAGTTGGTGCTAACTAGCTGATGAATACACCTTATCAGCGTGTCGCCTCCGGTTTTGAACAGCTCGGCTGGTAAGCCATCGGCCCCTGCTGCCTTATTATTCTTCAGCCGATTTATTGCTGTCTTTACCTCATCTTGGCTGGGCGGTATACATTCAATACCATCTTCTGGGATTGGGACTGTGGTATCTTCGTCGTCTTCGCTGCTATTGGATACCAACAGATTTGAAAAATGTTCTTTCCATATCCTGAGTACACTATCTGTATCAGTTACCAAATTACCTTGCTGGTCTCTACAGGAGGATGTGCCTGTACCAAAGCCATCAGTTTGATGCTTGACTCTTTGGTAGAATTTTCGGACTTCATTCTGGCTCCTGTACATCTCGATTTTTTCACACTCCCGCTTTTCCATCTCTCTCTTTTTCCTGCGGAAAAGACGTTTCTCCTCTCTCCTTTTCTCCCTGTATCTCTCTCGTGCGCTACGCGTTGCTACGGATTGTAAAGTAGCCTTATATGCCGCATTTTTCTCTTCGGTGGCAGCACGACACTCCCCATCATACCATGGATTCCTTGGTGGAGGTCTCTGGTATCCAAGTATGGATTTTGCGGCTGCTTGCATGGAGTGGGCAATGCTTTGCCATTGCGCTGATATGTTATCGGGATGAGGAGGGCTTTGATTAAGCAATTGGGCTAGTTGAGTGGAATATGCTGTGGCTATCTGTTGTGATTGCAGCTTACCGATGTCTAACTTTCGTGTTGTGTCTGTTCGTACTTTGTTTGCTACGTTTAAGCGGGTGCGTACCTTTGCTGCAACAAGGTAGTGGTCCGAATCAATGTTTGCGCCTCGGAACGATCGTACATCCAACACGCTCGATGAATGTCTTCCATCTATCACAACGTGATCAATTTGGTTTCTTGTTTTCTGATCTGGAGACAGCCAGGTGCCCTTATGAATATCGAGATGATTAAATCTGGTACTGCTAACTACCATGTTTTTTGCAGCTGCAAAGTCTATCAGTCTCATACCATTGTCAGATGTTTCACTGTGGAGACTGAATTTCCCGACTGTTGGGCCAAAGATATTCTCCTTTCCAATTTTGGCATTAAAATCGCCTAGTATAATTTTAATGTCATGGGCAGGGCAACGGTCATATGTTTCTTCTAAGCGCTCGTAAAATATATCTTTGGTCTGTTCGTCCTTTTCTTCAGTGGGAGCATGAGCGCAAATAAAGCTGATGTTGAAGAATTTAGCTTTTATTCGAATTGCAGCAAGTCTTTCATTTACTGGGGTGAAGCTGGATACAAGATGTTTTAGTCTCCGACTAACTACGAATCCACAACCAAACTCATGCTTTACGTCATGGCAGCTATAATACAGTGCGTCACCTTTAGGTGTTGTTGTGACGCCTTTCCCAATCCATCGTATTTCCTGTATGACAGTAATATCGGCCTTGTACTTTTCAAGTACATCTGTCAATGCGTAAACTGCACCTTCTCCATTCCAGGTGCAGATACGCAGATCATGGTCCTTAAAACGTTTGCGGGGGTCGTCAACTTTTGAGGGATTTGTTTTTCTTTTCTTTCCTTTTTTCATAGCAGGCTGTTTTTCTAGGGGGGGGGGGTTACTAACCCGACGCCCAAACCCAAGTTTTTAACGTTCTTATGGGTGAAAGCGCTGCACATGTTAGCTCACTACCTTTAACGTGTGTTAAAGGCAGTTCCCCAGGTGACACCACGGGGAGGTCAGTGTCCACTTGAGATGAAAGAGGGACCAAGATAAATCCTGGGCTTTGCCGTGTTAAAGCCGGTCAGGACCGTTCCTTGGTATCTTCCATCCCCTACGTTACCCGTTTTTGTGAAAATTCAAAAAACTAAATAAGGCCACTAAAAGGACATTTGACCCTGAATAGCTTCGTTTGCACACATGTAGATCGATGGGGACTTTTAAGACGTTACTTCTAATGACAAACCCTAGCTTTCCACCAAAATTCAGGTTTATGGGAATTTTTGCGATTTCCCTTTATACGCATGTTTATTTTGACTGGGCCATTACGTTTATCATATTAACTCTATGGCCAACTAACTAATATTCGGGCTATTACCCAGCAAAATTTGACGGAAGGGGTTCTTTGCGATGACGTGATTTCATGTCATCTTTTGCATTGGTTCAAAGGAAGTCGTGAAGGATCCGATCTTTTCATTAGGATTTGAACCACTGCAAAGGAAGTCGTGAAAGATCCTATCTTTTCATCAGCATTTGTACCCATTCCATCGATACAATAGAGATGCTGTTTGTGTTTTTATTTACACACCTGTTTATTTTCATTTTGGTATGTTCCAGTACTGCAAAAATCTACTAATTTTTACTATTTTTTCCGATAACATAAAGGAAAAATTGTTATCGTAGTAAAAATAAGTAGATTCTTGCAGTTTCTGGAACAGACCAAAGTTGTTAGAACTGTCGTCGTGATGTTGTCTTACATTTCCTGCATATCAAACAACTAAAACTTCTAAACAATTGGTATTATATGAAGTCCCAACCATCGAGCTAAAAATAGAATCGGACTGCACACATTGCTATTTTAAAAGTTCCCTTGTTTGTTCTAAATCTGACATAGAATGAAATCAATCAAATCTCGCTTCTTGGAATTTGAAAAAAAAAGTCCGAAACGAAAAGGAACAAGAATCTGAAAATAAAGAAGAAACTTCTTTTGGAAAGAAACAATTAAAAATAAATTAATTAAGCATAAATGGTATTTTCCCCGTTCGTTACACTTTGTTCTTAGAGATCCCTAAAGCAAGCCGGGTTGTAGATCCCTACATATTTCCGTCACTAAACAAAAGAGTATAAATTACCAAAATGTTGTTATAAAATAACAAAATTATAAAATAAAAGTAATTTACGAAATAAAAATACTTAAAGGAGTGCATTTGGAGTCCATGTTGAAATCTGAACTGGTGATGGGAAGATAATTGAAAAAACCTTTTGTAAGATGAAAGAATATCAGTTGCGGAGAACGGAGGAAGTAATCTTTTGCGTTGCAGCGGTGGTGATTACATTGCAATTTTGGATGTAAACTTTTGAAAAACTAAGCTGATAAATTAATTGTAGCTATTTCATGAATTCGTTTGAATTAATAAAGAGTTTTGTTTTTCATGAAAACCATATTTCAATACAGCATTTCCATTTTCCAAACAAGACATGAAAATTTCATGCCAAGGGGTTGGTGAAAATGACATGCCAAAGCATTGGTTAAAATGACATGTCAAAGCATGGGTGAAAATGACATGCCAAAGCATTGGTGGAAATGACATGTCAACGCATTGGTAAAAAATGACATGCTTAGGATCCAGAAAAGAACGTCATCTTTTGGGGTCCACGCTCATATAAAATTCATCGATGAAGATGCTAAAAAGATGACATGCTAGATCACTTGCACCCATGATTGAATGTCATCTTTGGCATCGAACATTTTGCTGGGTATGGCCGTAATCACTTCCCTTGTCTTAGTTTTTTTTAACAAAAGGCAAGGTTAGTATTAAGTCATTGTTATGGATCCTTTTCTATCGCTCAGTCTGAATGACCAAATTTATCTCCAATTAAAATTCAGATTTTTTTACTATACCTTCCCTAATAGCCTCATGTAGGACACAAACAATTCAAACCAGCCGATCCTAACATCATTTCTACAATAAATTCTTTCACACATCGAAAAAGAGTCCTTAAAAAGATTGAGAATACATATGCAAGAGTAAGTATCAACTGCATATTTATGTGTGTAAGAGTGTGGCCATGTATTTTTGGGGTCCCTACCAATACCTACCACCTATACAAATTCGCATCAACACGCTATTTTTCCCCTACACATGTCTCCGGTGTATGTGCTCAAGTGTAAATTGTTTTGTTATTTTAGCATTTATTTTACAATAATTAACAAAAAACAACAACAGCTGCATTCGCAACAGCAGCAGGCAGCAGAATTACAATGACAGCGGCAATGTTAGTCGAAAAGCTTCATCAGTAGCATTCCACCCTTCTCCTCCTATAGCATTTGTTTTGACTACTCTTATTATTGTAACACTTAAATATGAATTATAAGTTGAATCATAATCAACAACAATGATAATGAAGGTGGTGATGTTGACGATGATGCTGAAGAAAACAACGACGACAATCACGTTGATGTTGGAGGGTGATGAAAAACACCGACTATAGCACCTGTATGCAAGGCTACAATAACAAATACAACAACAGATCTTAAGATTTGTTTATGGGTGCAGAAGTGGTTGTGTTTCATCATACTCCGATGACAAAGAGTGTATGGATGTGATCTAAAAAAGCTAAAAATAATATACTTTCAGCTCAATGTTGGATATTTGCATGGGTGAGTAACATAGGCCGTCAAAGATAGGAATAGTTCACACGCTTCTGTCCACGTGTTTGTATAGCTTCCATATAACAGTAATACCTGATTTCAGGTACTTTGACATTTTTATCTACTTTCTTGTCCTTAATTGGATGTAATTTGGCTTTTGGGATTTCCAATGATCTACACTGAAAGAAAAATGCTTCGTTGTATCAATGAACGGGTTCCATTGATTATTTTTCGTTGATGCTATGAAACGTTCCATTAACATAATGAAATGTTTCATTCATGAAATGAAACTTTACGTTATTTAAAATTCAATGATTTTTGTTTCATTGTATAAACGAAACGGATTTCATTGATGCCATGAAACTTTTAATTTCTATAAATTTAAGAAAAATATGTATGTTTTGAATTCAAACTAAATATAATGGGCTAAAAACACTAGTACGCAAACATCTTTTTAAAAAATGGCGAAAAATTCATATATTCGATGTGTTTGGTTTGCTTTAAAAATGGATGAAACAGTTTCATTAAATAAATGAAAGAGTTTCATTAAATAAATGAAACATTTTTGAAATTCTTTTTGCGTTTTGTATTCTTTGTAAATCTGTTAAGTTATAAAATGTGTCTTCTAATTATTTTGTCTTTATTAAACAAATTAAATTTTTGACAATCATAAAAAGATCACGTTTATATATTGGCTACATACATATGTATAGAATCACATACGTAAATATGTACATATGCATGAATACTGAATACTAGCAGAAGCGTCATCGACTGTACAAAAATTCGCTACTGTCGCCGATTGGCTTTGGTATACATAAATATTCATCCACATTAAAAAGAATGCTCTTCTCAGTTCTTTGTTCAGAGCTGAGCAAAATCGAGAGAGAGGCAAATTTAAGGGAGAATTAATATTTAATTTTTCTTGATGTTTCATTACTTATTTCAACATTTTTCAAACATTAATATTGTCTAAAATCGTCGACAATGCAAATTATTAAAGAATATAAATAAAAAATTGAACAAACTTTTTAATTGTTTATGGTTCACAAAAAACTAAGAGTACGTTTTCACAATTTACCTGTGTGCTAGCACACAGGCGTGCTCACCCCTGTCTTTGTAATTGTTTGTATTGTCGTTCATTGAATTCCATTTGTGGTTGCGTGCGATTATTTAACAATTAGAAAAAACACGTGTTGACAAAACAACCACCGCTTTCTTAGCTACATCAAACGATGTTCAACAACATTATTTTAGTTTGCGCTAAACCACAGTCAAGTGTGGATGAAAAAAGTTATTTTATGTCTGGTGTTTTCAACTTTAAAACTGTGAACATGAAAAGAAAATGTAAATATTAATTTTTAGGTGTTCAGTTGTTCTTTTAAGTGAATTTTTATTTATATTTTTCTTGTAATGGAAGCATTCAATAGAAAATCTAAAGATGAGTGGAATGGCGGAGAAACTGTTACCATTCGTCAACGAAGCATCTCTCACTTAGAAAAAGAAAATGTTGTATTGTTGTATAGTTTTCTGTACAACGGCGAAAGTTAATGGTAAGTTAATGTTTAGAAGAAACCCAGTTAATTACTAACAATTGTTTTATAGTTTTAAATTTTGCTTACAGATGACAACATTCAAAAGTATAATTAACTTCGCTGAAAGTAAGTATGAAGTGTTTAATAATGTGAAATGAAAATTTAAATATTTGGTCTGTCCCAGAACTGCAAGAATCTGCTAATTTTTACTATTTTTTCCGATAACATAAAAGGACTTCATTTTTGTTCATTACGTGAGTATGAAATGACTTAATAACATGAATGAAATCCTACGTTGTATCAATGAAATTTCTCATTGATTTTGAACCAACGTAAAGCTTCATTGCATAAATGAAAACGTGTCATTACAACAATGAAAGTATTTCGTTGCATTAATGAAAAAGTTTCATTGCTTCAATGAAGGAGTTTCATTGCATTACTGAAAAAGTTTCATTGCATTAACGGAAAAGTTTTGTTGCATCAATGAAGAAGTGTCATTACATCAATGAAGAAGTTTCATTGCATCAATGAAGGAGTTTCATTGCATTAATGAAAAAGTTTCATTGCATTAACGAACAAGTTTCATTGCATAAATGAAGGAGTTTCATTGCATTAATGAACAATTTCGTTAATTTTACTTCAATGAAACTTAATGAAACTTTTTTCATTTATTCAATGAAGGTCTACGTTGGCTCAAAATCAATGACAAATTTCATTGATACAACGTAGGATTTCATTCATATTACGTAGCTTTTTCTTCAGTGTAAGGAGAACGTCTATTTTGTAGGAAACCCATACAGAAAATCCCTATTTTATAGAAGTAGAGGTCTTACGGTAGACTTCTATTGTATGGAAGGTCTCCTTACAGAGGTCTCCTATTCTATAGGATCCGTCCAATGGTCTCATATTCTATAGAAGACCCCAACAGAGGGCTCGTATTGTTAAGAAGGTCCCTACACAGTTCCTATTGTGTAGAAGATCCCTACGGATCTTTAATAAAGACCAATACAGTCGTATTCTGTCGAAGACCACGTACAGTTGTCTGTAGAAGACCCCTAGCGTAGTCTTCTATTCTGTAGAAGACCCCTAGTGTCGATTCTATTCTATAGAAAATCCCTACGGTTGTCTCCTACGGTGGTCTTCTATTCTATATTAAACCCCTACGGTGGTCTCCTATACGGTGGTATTCTATTCTATAGAAGAGACCTATTGTTGTATTCTATACTATAGAAGACCCCTACGGTGGTACTCTATTCTATAGAAGATCCCTACGGTGGTCTTCCCTAGGGTCGTCTTCTATTCTATAGGAGAGACCTTTTGTGGTCTTCTATTTCATAGAAGGCACCTTTTGTGGTATTTTATTCCGTAGAAGGCACCTATTGTTGCCTTCTATTCCATAGAAAACCCCTACTGTATTCTTCCACAGACCATGCGGTGGTCTTCTATTTTATAGAAGGCCCCTATGGTGGTCTTATATTCTCCCAGCAAAATTTGACGGAAGGGGTTCTTTTCGATGACGTGATTTCATGTCATCTTTTGCATTGGTTCAAAGGAAGTCGTGAAAGATCCGATCTTTTCATTAGGATTTGAACCAATGCAAAGGAAGTCGTGAAAGATCCGATCTTTTCATCAGCATTTGTACCCATTCCATCGATCCAATAGAGATGATGTTTGTGTTTTTATTTACACACCTGTTTATTTTCATATTGGTATGTTCCAGTACTGCAAAAATCTACTAATTTTTACTATTTTTTCCGATAATATAAAGGAAAATTGTTATCGTAGTAAAAATAAGTAGATTCTTGCCGTTTCTGGAACAGACCAAAGTTGTTAGAACTGTCGTCGTGATGTTGTCTTACATTTCCTGCATATCAAACAACTAAAACTTCTAAACAATTGGTATTATATGAAGTCCCAACCATCGAGCTAAAAATAGAATCGGACTGCACACATTGCTATTTTAAAAGTTCCCTTGTCTGTTCTAAATCTGACATAGAATGAAATCAATCAAATCTCGCTTCTTGGAATTTGAAAAAAAGTCCGAAACGAAAAGGAACAAGAATCTGAAAATAAAGAAGAAACTACTTTTGGAAAGAAACAATTAAAAATAAAATAATAAGGCATAAATGGTATTTTCCATAAAAAGTCTCTCCACCCCGTTCGTTACATTTTGTTCTTAGAGATCCCTAAAGCAAGCCGGGTTGTAGATCCCTACATATTTCCGTCACTAAACAAAAGAGTATAAATTACCAAAATGTTGTTATAAAATAACAAAATTATAAAATAAAAGTAATTTACTAAAAAAAAAAAATACTTAAAGGAGTGCATTTGGAGTCCATGTCGAAATCTGAACTGGTGATGGGAAGATAATTGAAAAAACCTTTTGTAAGATGAAAGAATATCAGTTGCGGAGAACGGAGGAAGTAATCTTTTGCGTTGCAGCGGTGGTGATTACATTGCAATTTTGGATGTAAACTTTCGAAAAACTAAACTGATAAATTAATTGTAGCTATTTCATGAATTCGTTTGAATTAATAAAGAGTTTTGTTTTTTCATGAAAACCATATTTCAATACAGCATTTCCATTTTCCAAACAAGACATGAAAATTTCATGCCAAGGGGTTGGTGAAAATGACATGCCAAAGCATTGGTTAAAACGACATGTCAAAGCATGGGTGAAAATGACGTGTCAAAGCATTGGTGAAAATGACATGTCAAATCATTAGTGGAAATGACATGCCAAAGCATTGGTGGAAATGACATGCTTAGGATCCAGAAAAGAACGTCATCTTTTGGGGTCCACGCTCATATAAAATTCATCGATGAAGATGCTAAAAAGATGACATGCTAGATCACTTGCACCCATGATTGAATGTCATCTTTGGCATCGAACATTTTGCTGGGTCTATAGAAGACCCCTACGGTGGTCTTATATTCTATAGAAAACCCCTACGGTGGTCTTCTATTCTATAGAAGACCCCTACAGTGGTCTTCTATTCTAAGAAGACCCCTACGGTTGTCTCATATTCTATAGAAGACCACTACGGCGATCTCCTATTTAATAGAAGACTCCTACTATGATCCTCTATTTTATAGAAGGCCCCTACGGCGGTATTCTATTCTATAGAAGATCATTACGGTGGACTTCTTATCTATAGAAGACCCCTACGGTCGTCTTCTATTCTATAGGAGATCCCTACGGTGGTCTCCTATTCTATAGAAGACCCCTACAGTGCTCTCCTATTCTATAGAAAACCCCTACGGTGGTATCCTATTCTATAGAAAATCCCTACGGTGGTCTCCTATTCTATAGAAGACCCCTACGGTCGTCTTCTATTCTATATAAGACCCTTACGGTCGTCTTCTATTCTATAGAAGACCCCTACGGTGGTCTCCTATTCTATAGAAGACCCCTACGGTCATCTTCTATTCTATAGAAGACTCCTACGGTGGTATTCTATTCTATAGAAGACCCCTACGGTCGTCTTCTATTCTATAGAAGACCCCTACGTTGATCTTCTATTCTATAGAAGACCCCTACGGTGGTCTTCTATTCTATAGAAGACCCCTACGGTGGTCTTCTATTCTATAGAAAACCCTTACTTTGGTATTTTATTCTATTGAAGATCTCTATGGTGGTATTCTATTCTATAGAAGATCCCTAAGGTGGTCTTCTTTTCTATAGAAGACCCTTACTGTGGTATTCTATTCAAGAGAAGACCCCTACGGTGGTCTTCTATTCTATAGAAGAACCCTACCTTGGTCTTCTATTCTATAGAGGATCCCTACGGTGGTCTCCTATTCTATAGAGAACGCCTGCGGTGGTCTCCTATTCTGTACAAAACCCCTACGGTGGTCTCCTATTCTATAGAAAACCCCTACGGTGGTCTTCTATTCCATAGAAGACTCCTACTCTGATCTTCTATTTTATAGAAGACTACTACGGTTGTCTTTTATTCCATAGAAGTTTTCTACTCTGTAGAAGACCACTAAAACTTTATCCGATAAAAGACTCACTCCGTTCCGTTTAATAATATAAAATAAATTTCCGGTCGTCTTCTTTACTATAAAAACCCTGTACGGTTGTCCTCTACAGAAGACCATTATGGAGGCCTGCTATTCCATAAAAGATTCATAAGGACGTCGTCTATTATATAGAAGACCTCTACTGAAACTTTCTATTCTATATAAGACCCCTAAGGAAACCTTTAAGAAAATATTAAATTCTATAGAAGACCAACGTAGGTCTTCTATAGAGTAGGACGAATCCTTAGAGCCCTTCAGTAGACTAAAAGTCCTCAGTAGGGGTCTTTTATAGATTAAAAGAACTCCGCAATGATATTTGATAGAATCGAAGACCCCCTTTAGAATATAAGAACTAAGTTGTGGTATACAATAGAATAGTAGATTTCATTAGGGGGTTTGAGTCTTCTGTCTTCTTCTAAGTCAAAGAATCTATTTTACAAAAGAAAATCGGAGGATAGCCCGACGGAGGTCTTTTCCTAGGAATATCCTCTATTCTTATAGAAGAAATCCGTGAGGGTCTTCAAAATTATAGAAAATGTCCTTAGATGTCTTCGATAGGATAAAAGTCCCCTTAGGGGTCTTTGATAAAATAGAAGATCTCCTTAGGGTTAGTTGATAGAACATAAGACCTCTGTAGGGGCATTCTATAGTACAGAAGACCTAAGTTGGGGTCTTCAATAGTATACAAAATGTCCTTAGGAGTCTTCGAAAGAATAGAAATCCTCCGTATGTGTCTTCTTTAAAATAGAAAAACTTTTATTCTATGGAACGGCTCTAAGAATATCTACTATGCTATAGATGATCTCTAGGGTGTTTTTTTTTTCTATAAAATAACCCTAATTCGGATTTCTGTCTTCTATTCTATAAAATACACTACCGTGGCCTTCTATTTTACAGAAGACCCTTACGGTGGTCATCACTTCTGTTCTTCGGAAAACTGCGCTTTCTTCCCGCCCGCCAGCAGTGAATAGGTTGTCTGCAAGTCAGATCAATCACGTCAATCACTTTAGTCACTTGACTCCTCGCAGCCCAACACCACTGGTGTCCACAAAGGACTATAACACCTTAAAGTCTCCAGATTTCAACCTGGTCTTCTATTTTACAGAAGACCCGTAGGGTGGTCATCACTTCTATAGAAGACCCCTACGATGAGCATATCTTCTACAGAAGGCCAATACGTGGTCTGCTACTCTATAGAAGACCCCTACGGTGTTCTTCTATTCTCTCTTCTATTCTATACAAGACTCATACGGTGGTAAAAGTGATGAGACTTTGCAACACAGTCCAATGGCAAACTGCAACTGCCGGAGCTCTCTTGCACCAGTTTCTTACTAAATTGTTCTGTACATCAGGTTCCTTATACGCCACATAAACCAAGTCTATCACCAAGGCTTTTCCAGAGCCTACTTTTAGCTTTCCTACTGTCGTATCATCCTCACTGTCTTCGGAAAACTGCGCTTTCTTCCCGCCCGCCAGCAGTGAATAGGTTGTCTGCGAGTCAGAGATTGATGGCCCGTCAATTACTTTAGTCACTTGACTCCTCGCAGCCCAACACCACTGGTGTCCACAAAGGACTATAACACCTTAAAGTCTCCGGATTTCAACCTGATCTCCCGTAATTCTACTTGCGAAACATCACATTTGTTGCAGTAATGAAATGCCCTCTTGTAGACGTGTTAATCCTTCCTTTCCCTGACCTTATTAGTGTGTTCACTTCAATTTTCGTGTTAGCTTAACACTCCGGCGTTAGGGGATCTCTTTTATTTAGGAGATAACTACCTGGATAATGTTTGTTTCGTTCAAAACGTTTCTTAAATTCATGGCAATAACTGCCTTAAATGAAGAAAATTTGTGACCTTAAGCCCTCGCATCGCGTCATTATTGAAGTCTTCTAGTCTATTTTAGACCCCTATGGAAATCTTCTGTGTCGGTACGGTCTTCCTTTTTATAGAAGTCATCTTTGCCAGACATTGGTTTCAATTTCAAATCCCTTAAGTGTCTTAATCCCCCTTACCCGTATTCTTTGTGTTTTAAGCATTTTCTTCGACTACGAATTGCGAGACATATACATCAGATTTATGACACCCACAGGTTTGTGTTATTTACGCTCTGAACCGTAATTTTATTCTTTTTGGAAGTGGCTTTTAGTTAAGAGACCATCTCGTAGTAGGTAAATAGATTATCCCCTTTAGCAAATAACCACACTGATATCTATTCCAATTAGATCATCACATCCTAGCAAACCAAATGTCTGATGTCCGACACGTCTGAACAATTTCGGAAGCAAAGTCGTTCAGATTTCGTTCCGATTTCTAAACGGTTTTTCGGACAGGAAATAGTTCAGATTTTGTACCGATTTCGGAACGAATGTCGGAAAGAAATTTCCTATCCGAATTTCCCAAGGATTTTTTTCAGATTTCCTTACGAAATCGGACCGAAATCGATCCGATGTCGCTAAGACATTTCGTTCCGAAATTATGTAAACTACTTCATACGACTTTCGTTAAGATATCGTTACGATTTCGGATCAAATATCGGAAGTATCGTCCGAATTTTGTTCCAGAGGCTTCTGGCAAGATCAACTAAGTCCCTCTTGCACATCCCTCCTTGAAAAATATTCTTTTGAATCCACAATTATTGTCATAGATTGTTCATAGAAGGAAATTAAAAAAAAATCAAATGTGTTATTCTTCAAATAGATTGAAAACATATTTTAAGCCCTAATCTTTCGCTGTAATATACACTGGTGTGCGAAATAATAGAGCCACAGAAGTTACAACACATTAAACGTTTCTAAATCACTTCTGAAAAGTGTTTTATGGCGCAAATTGCATTTTTATAGTGGAACATTATCCCATAAATAAAATGCAGTCAACATTTGTCCAATTTGTGGGTTGACCTTGTATTAGGCAGGGTCTGTAAAGAGGTGTGCGAAATAATATATCCACTTTAAGTAAAAAAGACAATTTTTTTCTTTTTATTATTTTCTTTAATCTTATTACAACAATTTGTATTTTTTTATGAAAACATCAAATTTACACTCATATGTATCCTGCTTAAGTCCTAATTATGGATCATGTAAAGCCTCTCAAAATATCAGCTTTTATAAAATTTATAAATTTCTGAGTTTTTATTTTCACAAATATTTGGTTTTGTATTTTTAATGTACAATAAGATCATTTGTGTATTACAACAATGATGTGAAGAGCTTTTGAAATATAAAATAACAACAACAGTAGAAGCAGCAATACTATTGCTTGCAATAACAACAATTCTTCATTTATTTAACTAAAGACGAGAAAAAACTGCCTACAAAATAAGATGCAGATGGACGAAGAAATGGTTGGTTACCTTAGCCGTTATATTGTAGATGAAAAGAGGATAACACTCCTTTCTCTCCTTCCCAACACACTTCTCCCAACAAGTATATCATCTTTGCAATGGTGAATTGGTGGGCGGGGTAGGCTTATGCTAAGGTAAGTAGGCAATATTTGCATACTCAATTGCATTGTAAATTTTCATATGAATGAGGTGCTGCTGCTGTGTTCGCTCACAAGAACACTTTTTTTCGTTGCATATGCATACCCTAACATAAATAAATCATATACTCTCTCCCATTCTCCCAGCCATAAATGCAATGCAATATTCAGACACCCACCCACCCATCATTCCGTCCATTTTCATAGAAAAGATAAGACCTCCCACACTCACCATCACCCTATCTTCATACAGGTGAGTGAGGTTGAGTGTTGATGATAAATGGTGGCAAGAGCAATGGAGAAAGCAAAAACAACAACAACAAACGGGCATTGCTAGAATAATTGCTCTGCAGTTTTTTTTTCAAGAGACATTGCCAGATTTGTTGTTGTTTTTTTATACTCTTGTAAGAAATAAATCAACACAAATGCATATGCATGTGTTTTTTCATATGATAATATATGTGGATGTATGTATGTAACTCTGCTTGTTTATTTGAACATCTCCAAATCAACGAATGATGGCTGGCTGTTGTGAATAAATCCAAGTATTTTTTCTTTCGTTCCATTTTTTTGCATCAGACATCAGTTTTCCATATTTTAGCATTTGATGACGAGGTTGTTGTTGTAGAGGTTTTTGTTATATTTGTTTATTCTGATTATTTGGTACAGTTTCGCTAAATGTTCAACTGAAAGATGGCAGATGGAAGCAAATTGGAGGTGTTCAAAGAATTTAAGGTCCCTATACAGAAGAGGTGAAGAATATATAGAAAAAATTCTACAGGAACGGAGGTCACGTTTTTTCTATAGAAAAAAATCCTCAGAATCTGAATTGAACAATTTTTATGGACAAAAATCCTCAGGAACTGAGGTAAATTTTTTTCTTTCGAAAAAAATTCCGCAGGAATTGAGATTAACTTTTTTTATAGAAAAAAAAAATTTAGCAACTAAGGTCAGGAACTCAGGTCAACATTTTTCTAAAGAAAAAAATCCTCAGGAACAGAGGTCAACTTTTTACTATAGACAAAAAAAAAATCCTCAGCGACTGAGGTCAACTTTTTTTTATAAAAAAATCCTCAGGAACTGAGGTCAACTTTTTCTGCAGAAAAAAGATCCTCAAGAAATGAGTCCAATAGAAATAAATTCCTCAGGAACTGAGGTCCACTTTTTTCTACAGAAAAAAATCCTGAGGAAAAGAAGTCAACTTTTTTCTATAGAAAAAAATTCTCAGGAACTGAGTTCAACTTTTTTTATAAAAAAAATTCTTAGGAACAGAAGTCAACCTTAAACTATAGAAAAAAGTTCCTAGGAACGGAGGTTAAAAAAATTCCTCAGGAACTGAGGTTATTTTTTTCTATAGAAACAAATTCCTATGGAACTGAGTTGAAGTTCTTTCTATATATAGAAATTCCTCAAGAACCCAGGCTAAGTTTTTCTATAGAAAAAAATTCCTCAGGAACTGAGGTCAGATTAGTTCTATAGAAAAAAAACCTCAGGAACTGAGATCAATTGTGTTCTATAGAAAAAATTTCCTCAGTAACTGAGGTCAAATTTTTTCTAAAAAAAAAATTCCTCAGGAACTGGGGTCAACTTTTTTCTATAGAAAAAAAATTCCCCAGGAACTGAGGTCAAGTTTTTTCTATAGAAAAATATTCCTCAGGAACTGAGGTCAAGTTTTTTCTATAGAAAAACTTTTTCTATAGAGGTCAACTGAGGTCAACTTTTTCTATAGAAAAAAATTCCTCAGGAACTGAGGTGAATTTTGTTCTATAGAAAAAATTCCTCAGGAACTGAGGTGAATTTTGTTCTATAGAAAAAATCCTCAGGAACTGAGGTCAATTTTGTTTTGTAGAAAAAGATTCCTCAGGAACTGAGGTCAATATTGTTCTATAAAAAAATACTCAGGAACTGAGGTCAACTTTTTTCTATAGAAAAAAATTCCTCAGGAACTGAGGTCAACTTTTTTCTAAGAAAAAAATTCCTCAGGAACTGAGGTCAACTTTTTTCTATAGAAAAAATTTCCTCAGTAACTGAGGTCAAATTTTTTCTAAAAAAAAATTCCTCAGGAACTGGGGTCAACTTTTTTCTATAGAAAAAAATTCCTCAGGAAATGAGGTCAACTTTTTTCTATAGAAAAAAATTCCTCAGGAACTGAGGTCAACTTTTTTCTATAGAAAAAAATTCCTCAGGGACTGGGGTCAACTTTTTTCTATAGAAAAAAATTCCTCTGGAACTGAGATCAACTTTTTTCTATAGAAAAAAATTCCTCAGGAACTCAGGTCAACTTTTTTCTATAGAAAAAAATTCCTCAGCAACTGAGGTCAACTTTTTTCTATAGAAAAAAAATTCCTCAGGAACTGAGGTCAACTTTTTTCTATAGAAAAAAATTCCTCAGGAACTGAGGTCAACTTTTTTCTATAGAAAAAAAATTCCTCAGGAACTGAGGTCAAGTTTTTTCTATAGAAAAAATTTCCTCAGGAACTGAGGTCAACTTTTTCTATAGAAAAAAATTCCTCAGGAACTGAGGTCAACTTTTTTCTATAGAAAAAAATTCCTCAGGAACTGAGGTCAACTTTTTTCTATAGAATAAATTTCCTCAGGAGCTAAGGTCAAGTTTTTCCTATAGAAAAAAATTCCTCAGGAACTGAGGACAACCTTTTTCTATAGAAAAAAATCCTTAGGAACTGAGGTTAACTTTTTTAAAGGAAAAAAATTCCTCAGGAACTGAGGTCAACTTTTTCTATAGAAAAAAATCCTCAGAAACTAATTTCAACTTTTTCTATAGAAAAAATTCCTCAGGAAATGAAGTCAATTTTTTCTATAGAAAAATTTCCCGAGGAGCTGAGGTAACTTTTTCTATAGAATAAATTTCCTCTGGAGCTAAGGTCAACTCTTTTCTATAGAAAAAAAATCCCCAGGAACAGAGGTCAATTTTTTTTTATAGAAAAAATTCCACGAGAACTGAGGTCAACTTTTTCTATAGAAAAAAAGTGAGGTCTTTTTTCCAAAAAAAAAAATATCGTCAGGAACTAAGGTCAATTTTTTTTTCTTTAGAAAAAAATTCTTAGGATCCGGGGCCAAGTTTTTTCTATAGAAAAAAATCCTCAGGTACTGAAGTCATTAGGTCTTTAAAATCCATTTGGAATATTACCTTGGTTGGTACAAGCTGTCACCCCTTTCGAACACCTGATTTGATGGCTTAGCTACTAAAACTGATTGCTTTGTATAATATGGTGCAGTCTGCGCTGTTGTTGTTTTAGATGTAGGTGATGAGGCGTGGCATCCTCGTTTTTTTTTTTGCAACCACACCATCACACCTATTACTCTGGCACCACCACCGCTACCACTTACAAGAAAGCACTTACATCTGTTAGGCAAAAGATGATGCCTTATGATGTGAATCCTAGATAAATTTACATGAAGTGGATAGGCAACACTTAACACATTCTAATTATTCGTGTATGGGCATTCTATTTGTAACAATGTGTGTGTGTGTGTGTGAACAGCAGATAAGTGTTTGTTATGAATATGACAACGGTTACAAGTATTGTTACTTACTTGACAATACTATTTATACTTGCATATTTTCCATAAGAATGCATTTTATTATTTTTTTGTTTTTGTTTCGTTTTTCTCCAAAGCTTGGCGTGTATTTACTTTGAACAAAAAATGAGAATACAAAACTGAAACAAACAGAAATTGTAGCGCTTCTCTTGCTCGCTTGTGCTGTAACAAAGTAACGTAAATAAAACATTTCAAAAAGTTTGCCTACAAAGCTGAAAAACTAACACCTTTCTTGTTCTCAAGTGAGCCTTTTCTTCAAGTGCTCTAGCTGGGCTTTGAAGACGAATAGAAAAAATATATACAAATGGATGACTGACAGTTAGTAGGCTTTGTTGTTGTTGTTGTTGTCGTTGTTTGGTGATGATGATGAACAAAATGCAATCCAAATATAACATAGAAGAAGAAGAAATGTCCTCCTTTTATGAAGTAAATAACTGTGACTGCATCATTCTCAAGTATCAAGTCAATCTTTAATGGCCAAGTAACACAAGCCGAACACATCATCCGCATACTCGGCTTACATTATAGACCCGGAAGACATGCAGACAACACCTTTGAAGTGTAAATAATATAATGATGCAAATAGACAATTGCATAGATAATATAAGAACAACAACATAAGGATATAAGTGGAATAATTCCAATCCAATTATCCTGAGTACTCCTTAACAAATTGTTCAATTAAAGAAACGTTGATCTCAGTTCCTGAGGAATCATTTGTTTATAGAAAAAAGTGGACCTCGAGTCCTGATGATTTTTTCAATAGAAAAAAGTTGACCTCAATTCCTGAGTAATTTTTTCTGTAGAAAAACTTTAGAAAAAATGTTTACCTCAGTTCCGGAGAATTTTTTACAGAAAAAATTGCTTCCGTTCCTAAGGAATGTTTTCTATAGAAAAAAATTCACCTCAGTTCCTAAGATATTTTTGTAAAGAAAAAAAAATGAATTCAGTTCCTCAACAATTTTTTTCTACAGAAAAAACCTCATTTCCTAAGGATTTTTTATAGAAAAATTGATACCAGTTCCTGATGTTTTTTTCTATAGAAAAAACTTGACTTAAGTTCCTGAGTTTTTTTTTTCTAAAGAAAAAAGGTGACCTCAATTCCTAAGGAATTTTTTTCCATGGAAAAAAGGTGACCACAGTTCCTGAAGATTTTTTCTTTAAAAACAAAGGTGACCTCAGTTGCTGAGGAATTTTTTCTATAGACAAAGTTAACCTCAGTTCCTAAACATTTTTTCTATAAAAAACGTGACCTCGGTTCCTGCGGATTTTTGTCAATAATTTTTTTTTTAGTTTTTCTACTTCACCTCTGATGCTAAGCACTCAGTTTTTTATAGCAACAATTTACCTCAGTTCCTGAGGATTTTTTTGCTATAGAAAAAACTAAGGTAAATTTTTCTGCGGATTTTTTTCTATAGAAACAACTGAGGCTATTTTCTGAGAATTTTTTCTATAGAACTAAATTGACCTCAGTTCCCGAAATGTTTTTCTATAGAAATATTGTTTTCTGTAGAAAAAACTTCAACTCTATTCATGAGGATTTTTTATACCCTCAGACTTTAGGCTAAAGAGGGTGTTTACACTTTGATACGACCAAAAATGTGACTCATCGAAATAATGGTTTTAGACCCCAAGTATGTTTGTACGATATCCGTTTCATACAATTTTGAGTAGATCTAGCAATGTCCGTCCGTCTGTCTGTCTGTCTGGCAGGCTGGTGCGCACGATAACTCTCGAACGGATCAATCGATACGGTTCAAATTTTGGGTATCGAAATATTTTGTCCAGATTCGATTTAAGTTCGAAGATGGCCCATATAGGTCCATTCCTTCAGGTACCTCCCCCACAAATGTTCAAAAACTGTCGCAAAACTGGTGCGCACGATAACTCTTGTAGGGAATAACCGATTAGGTCCATACTTTTCACATCGTGTAATTTCTACCAAACTTAGATGAGGTTCGAATATGGACTCAATCGGTCCACTCCTTCGGGTACCTCCCACACAAAATTTCAGAAAAGTTCAGTTTAGGGCCTGGTCTCGAATCGCTTTGATTTTTGTTTACGCAAGTTGTTTTCGCTGTCCTCTATACGACGCTGTAAGTTTCATTAGGGGCAAGTCCATACTTACTGAGAAAATAGCCTGAAAGTTACAAAAAACCCTATGGCATCGTGTGTAGTGGTTGGAGCGCAAGATAACTCTCGAACGGATCTGCCGATTCGGTCCAAAATTTGGCTTTCGTAATATTTTGTCCAAACTTAGTTCAAGTTCAAAGATGGATTATATCGATCCACTCCTTCCGGTACCTCCCCCACAAAAGTTCGAAAATGTTCGGAAAACTTGTGCGTACGGTAACTCTTGAGGGGAGTAACCGATTTGGTCCATACTTTGCACATTATGAAATTTCTACAAGACTTAGATGAGGTTCCAATATGGACTCAATCCGTAAACTCCTTCGAGTACCTTCCAGACAAAATTTGTAACATCTTGTATTCACTGTTCCCTATACGAAGGTACAAATTTTCTCAAGAGCAAGTCGATACTTCCTGAAAAAATAGCCTGAAAGTTGAAAAAAACAAACCCTATGACACAATGTTTATGGGTGGAAGAGCAAGATAATTCTCGAACGGAAATGCCGATTCCGGCCAAAATTTGGCCTTCGTAATATTGTTTCCAAACTTACTTTAAGTTCGTAGATAAGCCATATCGGTCCACTCCTTCAGGTACCTACCCCACAAAAGTTCAAAAATATTCGGAAAAATTGTGCGCACGATAACTCTTAATGGGAGTGACCGATTTGGTCCATACTTTACACATTCTCATAATATCTACCAGATATAGATCAGGTTCGAATATGGTCTATATTTGTCCACTCCATCCCGTACCTCCCACACAAAATTTGGGATAAGTTCACTTTAAGACCTGCTATTGAATCACTTTCATTTTTGTTGAAGCAACTTACATTCGCTGCCTCAATTACGATGGTAAAAGTCGTTTCAGGGGCAAGTCCGTACTTCTTGAGAAAACAGTCCGAAGGGTGTAAAACCCCCTATGGCACCCCCAAGGTCTATGTCGGTCCATTCCTTTAAGTACTTTTTCCGCAAAATTTTTGAACTTTAATCCTAATCAACATCATTGTCGGTTCATACGAGCAAAATTTTGAGACCCAATAAATAAATACGTTTTTTGTGATAAAAGTGTTTCAATTTGCACAGGCTGAGGGTATATCTCTGTCGGCAAAGCCGACTGATACTTTTTTACTTGTTTCTATAGAAAAAACTTCACCTCAGTTTCTTAGAATTTTTTTCTATAGAAAGATCTTCACCTAGGTTCCTGGGGATTTATTTCTATAGAAAAAACTTCACCTCAGTTTCTAATTGTTATTTTTGTTTTATAAAAAAACCTTCACCTCAGTTCATGAGGATTTTTTCGATAGAAAAAACCTCTCCCCAGTTCCTAAGCATTTCTTTCTATAGAAAAAATTAAACTACAGTTCTTGAAGATTTTTTTCTATTGAAAAAATTAGCCTCAGTTTCTTCTATATAAAAGGCTTTTAAAAAAACTTGAATTTTTTTCTGTAGGAAAAAGTAGACCTCATTTCGTGGAATTTTTTTCTATAGGAAAAAAGGTGACCTCACTTTCTGATAGAGTTGGGTCATCTAGTTCCTAGTTCCTGGTACTAGTTCCAAAGCGTATGAGTAACATCATTAAATATAACGTGTGATAGTAAGTATACGCAGTTTGTTCAAAGAAAAAAGGTGGACCATTGGAACTGCGAAGTGAACGAGATAGTTCCATATAGTTCCTTTGGCACAACTCTACTTTCTGAGGAATTTTTTCTATAAAAAAGATCACCAAAGTTTGTGAAGAATTTTTTTTATAGAAACAATTTACCTCGGTTCCTGAGGAATTTTTTTCTATAGAAAAAATTATCTCCGTGTCTGAGAAATTTTTTCTATTAAAAAACTTCAACTCAATACCTGAATATTTTTTATAGACAAAAAACTTGACCTCATTTCCAGAGGAATTTTTTCTATAGAAAAAAAACTTGACCTCACTTTTGAGGAATATTTTCTATAAAAAAATTTGACATTTTTTCTGTGGAAAAACTTGACCTTAGTTCCTGAGGAATTTTTTTATAGAAAAAACTTGACATCAGTTTTTGAGGATTTTTCTAAAAATAAAAATTAAACTGATTTTTTATAGAAAAACCTTAGCTCAGTTCCTGAGGAATTTTTATTATAGAAAAAACTTAGCCTCATTTCCTGAGAAATTTTTTTCTTTCCAAAGGCATTTTTGTAAAGAAAAAACATGACTTCAGTTCCTCAACAATTTTTTCCTCTATAAAAAACTTGCCCTCATTTCCTGAGGATTTTTTTTCTATGGAAAAAAGTTGACCTCAGTTCCAGACGAATTTTTTTCTATGGAAATAAGTTGACCTCAATTCCTGGCGAATTTGCTTCTGCAGAAAAATTGAACGGAAATTTTTTTTCTATAGAAAAACCTGACCTCAATTCCTGAGGATTTTTTCTATATAAAAGACATCAACGCAGTTCCATTGGATTTTGCATTTAAAAAAAAGTTGACCTCAGTTTTTGAGGAATTTTTTTTATGGAAAAAGTTGACTTCAGTTATTGAGGAATTTTTTTCCAAATAAAAAACTTGACCTCAATCCTTGAGGAGTTTTTTCTATAGAAAAACTTGACCTCTTTTCTTAAGAAATTCTTTTCTCTATAAAAAAGTTGGTCTCAGCTCCTAAGGAATGTTTTCTTATAGAAAAAAGTAAACCTCAGTTCTTTAGGATTTTTTTTATAGAAAAAAGTTGACCTTAGTTCTTTTTTTTCTTCAAAAAAAATTGACCTCAGTTCCTGACGAATTTGCTGCTACAGAAAAATTGACCTCAGTACCTGAGGAATTTTTCTATAGAAAAACCTTGACCTCAGACTCTGAGGATGTTTTTCTATAGAAAAAATGTACCCCAGTTCCTGAGGATATTTTTCTATAGAAAAAAAGTTGACCTCAGTTCCTGAGAATTTTTTTCTATAGAAAAAAGTTGAGCCCAGTTCCTGAGGATTTTTTTCATGGAAACAAGTTTACCTCAGTTCCTGAGGTTTTTTTTTCTATACAAAAAAACTGACCTCAATTCCTGAGGATTTTTTCTACATATAAAGCTTTAACGCAGTTCCTTAGAACTTTTTTCATGTAGAAACAAGTAATCAAAGGCTATAGTCGGACGGGGCCGACCATGTGATACCCTACACCACAACTTATAGGAATTAGCTATGTGCAACCACTTTGCACGTTGAATGTCCGGCTATGATTCCCAGGCCTGGCCACATCAAATTTTCAACGGTGGCCTAATACCCCTTTGTAATGCTGCCGATATTTCCTGAGTATTTCAGCCATGAAAAGCGTCTCTACAAGTGGCAACTTAGGACACGCCTTTCGGATTCGGTGATAAAAATACGTCACATATCAATGACATAACATGAATCCACGGTTGGAAAATTCACATTGATTGTGGCTTTATTGTGAATCTATCGCCCTCACATATGCTTGGTAATGCACGCAGTTTTGTGATTTTCAGGGCATTTCGAAAATAGTTCATTCTGATTATATACATATTTTATACCGATAGAAATAACTAATAATGAATAGAAATTCAAATAATTTGGATGCACAAAAATTTATTAATCCCAAAATTATTCATATTCAATTACACGCCAAGTAAGATAGTAAAAGTCAGGATAGTAAAAGTCAGCATCTGACCAAAAAAGAAACAAACACAATAATTATGCCGTATAAAAAAAAATATATTTTGTATTTTGTAGGTATCGTAATGTTAGGCTATACCAAATCAATTGTAGTAAGATAACTTTTAATTTTTGAAAAAGTTTGAGAATTATTTTTTGGAAATTTTGGACCATTATCTCTAGAAGTATGGACTTACTCCGGAAAAATTTTACCATTGCAATAGGTACCGTGATAAGAACGTTTTCAAACTGCACTTTTCCCAAATTGTGTGTAGGAGGTACTCGAAGGACGGGACCAATATAGTCCATATTCCAACCTGATACATTACTAAATGAAATAATAGGATGTGCAAAGTTTGGACCAATCAGAAAAATCCCCTTGAGAGTTATCTTGCGAATTTGCCATTTTAGTTAGGTTTCTTGCTTGTTTTCAGGGTTTCATGGACCTTTTCGACCATAATCTCTGGAGGTATGGTCTTGCCATTGCAATTGTACCATCGTAAAGGGGGCCGCAAGGACAATCTTCGATAGGACTCTTAAATTTCACTTTTCCAAAGGACCGATATAGTCTTACCCGATCTATATCTGGAAGGAATAATAATATATGGAAAGTTTGACCAAATCGATTTCGCACTTCGACATTTATCGTTCAAACAATTTTTCAGAAAATTTTTAACTTTTGTGGCTGAGGTGCCCGAAGGAAATTAAACTATGTTTGGACAAAAAAATACAAAGCGCAAAATTTGGTTCGAATCGGTAGATCCGTTCGGGAGTTATCGTGCGCACCAGTCAGCTAGACAGATGAACGGACAGGGCTAAATCGCCTCCAAATTGTTTGAAACAAATTTCGTCCAAACATACTTGGGGTCTAAAACCATTTTTCATGTTCACATCTTTGGCCGTATTTTGTATATTTTATATTAACCGAAAGGCTAAGGGTATAAAATAGGGGGCGAAGCGATCCCATGCTGCAATATTTGTATAAAAATTCAATTGGACAACTGAACTGAAAATTTCTCTGTCATGATTGAGACAATTTGTAGTATGAGAGGAAATTGTGGTCCTCTACACAAAACCCATTATATATTAGGCAGTAGGCCAGTTATCTAGCAGACACGTTATTGCAATTTGCATCAGGGGAAATATCAGTATTCGTTTTCCCATATGAAGGCTACTTTGCCGGTATGTGCCCTCCAGGAATTAAAATATGGACCAAAAATAAAATTTGTATATTTTTTATACAAAAGTAATGGTCCATTTCACCCGCTAAATAATATCGGATCATCATCCAGAATTGTAGGCATCTTCTTCGACCTAAACTCTTACCTCGTGCAAAATTCCGTGACTATTTAGCAATAATTGCGACCTCTAGTGTGTTTTTGATTATACTTGAAGCAAAAAACTGGATATATTAGGCTGTAACTCTGTTATCTGAGCACGTAAATCAACGTAATTGGCATCAATGGAAAGGTCAAGCGTTCCTCTTCCAAGTATAGCTTACTTGCCCGCAATGTCTCTTCCGGGAAAAAAGATAGAAGCTGTATATTAAAAATTTTCACAATTTTCACCCAAAAGTTGTGGTCCATTTAACCCTCTAAATATTATCTGATCGCCACATCTAATTGCAAGCTTTTTCTTTGTCATATACTCTTACTTTATTTAAAATTTGTAGGCGATCGGACCATTACTGCGACCTACAGAGCAGCTACAAAATCGAATAAAAATTATGTTTTTGGTCCATTTCACCCGCTAAATATTTCACGATCATCGCCAATTAAAATAGCTATCTATTCTGATGTGAAACCGACCTCCATACCAAGTTTCGTGACGATCGGTCCATAATTGCGGCCTGGAGTTTGATTACAATTTATAATGGACAGACGGACACACGGACGGACGGACGGACACACATCTCAAAATTGATTTATCTCGTCGAGATATGAAGATTGGTATACCACATTGGGGGTCTCCGACGAATATTTCGCGGTGTTACATGAATTTTTACCAAAACAAACTTATAATACCCTTTCCACATAGTGGTGTAGGGTATAAAAAGTTGACCTCAGTTCTTGAGGAATTTTCTTTTCTATAGAAAAAGTAGACTTCGGTTCCTAAGGATTTTTTTTTCGTTACAATGGAGTTGTGCGAAATATGTTGGCATTGTATAAATTGCTGTTGTTGTTGCACTCATTCCTATTGTTATTTTAATTATTGTTATTATTATCATAGCCTTTGAATATAAAATCTAAAGATTTCTTTACGTCTCAACACCTTTTCGACAATACATGAATGAATTTGTTTCTATCTCAAGATTATTTACAAAGATGGCGTTTTAATCAAAGATATGCATATGCATACATAACGTACCTACGTACATATCCTTTATATGCCGCTTGTGTCGACACCCTCTCCCTGCTGACATTCTCTTATCACTTACGCTCTGATTCCTTTTTAGCATAGCAAGGCGGGAAAGAAATCATAATTTCAAATCGTTCGTTCATTTGCAAAACATATCACCATTTGTAGCACCTATGTTCATGCGAGGCTATCTACCTACCTACCAACTAACGCCATCTATATAAATAATGTTTGTTGTTGTTGCGTTTTTTTTTCTCCAGTTATAACAATTGTTACGTTTATTTATTATTATTTTTTGCTTTGAATTTCGTTTTTTCTTCTTCTTCGCCTTCTAATGTTTTTTGTTTTTATTTTTCTACTTGTTTTTCAAAAAGGACGACACTTAACTAAAACAGAACAAAACTGGAGAATACCCATCCATAGACAATTCGCAATTCATGCAATTCCCATTAAAAATATCATCACTTAGGCGAAGAAAAAATAAAAACAAATGAATGAAGAAATAATGCGGGAATGTGTGATGAGAATGAACGAATGAATTTGTAGATTGGTGGAGTGGAGGTGGGCCAGGGGTTCTTAGGTAGTTAGCAGCTGGCTGGTATTGTGATTGTGATTGGAAGAAATGCATCATCATAAATTGTATCTGGAGGAAAAAATGACAAATAGCAAATAGCAAATAAAATGGTGTTCTGTTATGCAATGGGGAATCTGAGATACCCTGCAACAAGAGAGTAGGTATCAATGGGCCCAAATACTGTATTCAGACCACTAAGACTAAAGCCTGGTTTTAACTGCTCCTTAATTGCTTTCGATAGTTAAACTTCCGAAGCGATCTTCTTTAGAATCGAGGAACTCCAACGAGGTCTTCTATAGAATAAAATACCCCCGAAGGGATCTTTTTTAAAATAAAGGACCAACATAGAGGTCTTTTATAAAATAGAAGTTTTTAATTGAAGTTTTTTTAATAGAAAGACAAAAATACCTATGAATAGACAGTCTTTCTTTGAAGAAGTCTTCTTTAGAATATAAGACGTCAAATGGAGTCTACTAAGGAATGAAAGACCTCCAAAGTGGTTTTCTGTAGAATAGAGGACCTCTGAAGGGGTCTGTTATAGAAAAAAACCTCCAAAGAGGTCTTTTGTATAATAGAAGAACTCCGAAACCGTCATCTTAAAAATAGAGGTGTTTATAATGGAAAATGAAGTTTATAATAGAAAAATACCACTGA
This sequence comes from Musca autumnalis, assembly GCF_047663935.1. Classification (NCBI taxonomy): domain Eukaryota; kingdom Metazoa; phylum Arthropoda; class Insecta; order Diptera; family Muscidae; genus Musca; species Musca autumnalis. The sequence goes on along the minus strand of NW_027411866.1, from coordinate 10,833,540 downwards.
AGTGTTCTACTAAGACAGACCTCAATCCCACGGCAGCGGGTTCTTTCGTACCGGATTGACCCGGAACAAAACAAAACCAATGTTCCGGCCAGCGGCTGCCACCTCAGTGTGTACATGTTCGTATTTGTTTCGTTTTTCTGTGTTGGGAGCAGCATATCCCGGAATGCCTGCTCCGAATTCTATTGGTCCGAGCCGGGACGGAAGAAAACCCAGGACCAATATATCTGTGCTCAGTTTGTCACATTCGCATCTTCACCCACATCCAATCTTCGGTGAGATGCAATAGATGTCAGGAGTGGGTGCATCTAAGGGGTTGCTCTGGACTCGTCCACGTGAGGGACTACGACAGGGACTATGTTGCTGCATGCTGTGTGAACACAGTTCCCAGTGAGTCGTCGTCGGATTACGAGACTCCCTCGTCGTCTGATTACGAAACTCCCCCGCAGTCCCCTCGACAACAACCACACACGCAGCCTTTAACACCAGCCGTTGTTGTCCCAATCCCCAAAAATGCAGCCTTTTTGCAATTGAATTGCAATGGACTCCGAGGTAAGATCGAGGAGATAGTAGATTTTATGAGTCGGAAGAACATCAAGGTCGCGGCGGTGCAGGAAACCAAGCTGAACAACAACCACAGCTTAGAGCATTGCGATGGTTACAATGTTCTGAGGAAAGATCGCACCAGAAGTGGAGGTGGGGGATTGGCTTTCCTATTGCACCTGTCTGTCCAATACAGACCTATCTCGCTTGAGCCTGTCTCTAATGACCCATACATGGAATGTATGGGGGTAGCAGTCAGGTGTGGAGCTGCCGAGATAGAGTTGCTGAATGTATACATCCCGCCGAGAAATAGCTGTATCCATGATTATAGGCCTGACATTAGCCCGCTCTTGCAAGGTCATAATCGTCTGGTCCTGGGGGATTTTAATGCGCATCATGAGATGTGGCATTCGGCCCTCGGAAACGACCAGAGAGGTACAGCGCTGGCTGAGCAGATTGATAGCTCTACGTTTTGCACGGTCAATGAGGACGTCCCTACCAGAATTAGAGGAGAGTGTCACAGTTCGCCTGACATAACCATCGTGTCACCTGGTCTGACAAATGACGTTACCTGGCAACCCGTCATTTCCCTTGGATCAGACCATCTCCCCATAATTGTCTCCATTAGCTGACCACCCGACTTCATCACCTCTGAACGCCGCACGTTCGTCAGTCATAAAAAAGCTGATTGGCCGAGTTTCAGAGAGTTCACCAATCATCGCTTCAGAGAATTGTCCAATCCTTCTGATGTTCGGGTAGCGGAAAGGACGTTCCGGGACATCATCACTGCTGCAGCCGCTCGCCATATCCCTGCTGGTCGAATACCCGAAGTAAGACCAAATTTCCCAGCAGAGGCGACGGGATTAGCAAACGAGCGTGATGAGCTTCGTCGTATCAACCCCAATGACCCCAGAGTCAGGGAGCTGACACTGGAAGTTAACAGGCTGGTCGGCGAGCATAAGCGGAACAAATGGTTAAATCATCTGAAGAGCTGCAACATTGGAGCCGGTATAGGTGAATTGTGGGCAACGGTTAAGTCACTCTCGAACCCTGGAAGAAGGGAAGATAGGACCTCAGTCACGTTTGGCGACGTTACGTTGACTGACCCGAAGAGGTGCGCAAGTAATTTCAATCGACAGTTTGTCGAGCATCCCGAGAGTGACAGGGCGAAGAGAAGAGTATTACGTCGCATCAGATCTCTTCCTGCCGAGGATGAACCACCACAATTTACAATGGATGATGTTGCCAATGCCATCAGGAACGCTAAATCATCCAAAGCGTTGGGCCCTGATGGAATCTCCATGGTAATGTTGAAGCAGCTGGATGAGCCGGGAGTCGAGTATCTCACCAAAGTCTTCAACTTGTCGCTAGCCACCCTCGTTGTTCCCGAAGTCTGGAAAATGGACAGGGTGGTCCCACTACGGAAACCAGGCAAGGATGCCAGCAAAAGTGAATCGTACAGACCGATTTCGCTTTTGTCGCCCGTAGCAAAGACACTTGAGGCCTTGATCCTCCCCAGTATCAGAAATAGCTATCAAGTTGCCGATCATCAACATGGATTCCGTAAGCAGCACAGCACGACAACAGCGCTGCACGCCATTACCACATATATCTGTAAAGGACTCAACCAGAGACGGCCGTGCGATAGAACAATGATGGTGGCTCTTGACTTATCAAAAGCCTTTGATACAGTCAGGCACTCCACGCTGTTTGAGGACATTGAGCAGACAAACCTCCGGCCAAGCTTGAAACGTTGGATAGTCAACTATATGTGTGGACGCCAGTCGTACGTGGAATTCAGGAATAAGAAGTCCAAACCCCGTAGAGTGAAACAGGGAGTTCCTCAAGGTGGGGTGATATCTCCGGAACTGTTTAACCTCTACCTCTCCTGTATTCCACCCCCTCCAGACGGCATTGAGATCGTGACGTATGCGGATGATTGCACGATCTTGGCGTCGGGTACCTATCCTGATGACATCTGTGAGAGACTGAACAACTATTTAACTGATCTTACCACCTTTTTCCATTCGAGGAATATGCAGATTTCCCCCACAAAATCTACAGCCACTCTGTTCACCACATGGACAGCGCAGTTTGGACGTGAGTTGAATGTCGTGGTCGACGGTAGCAGAATTCCGACCACAAACTGCCCTAAAATTTTAGGGGTCACATTCGACACTACATTCACGTCGTGCGCACACGCCACAGCTATCTGCGACAAGTTGAAAAGTAGGAACAAGGTCCTCAAGTCCCTGGCCGGCAGCACTTGGGGTGCAGATAAAGAAACCTTGTTGACCACATATAACGCGATAGGTCGGTCTGTGGTAAGCTATGCGGCTCCAGTCTGGTCCCCGAGATTGTGTGATTCGAACTGGAAAAAGATTCAAACTTGCCAAAACGCAGCCCTGAGAACAGCGACAGGGTGCCTCCTCAAATCTTCAGTGGACCATCTACATGAGGAGGAAAAAATTCTTCCTGTAAAGCAACACAATGAGATGCTTTCGTTGCAGTACCTGCTTGGATGTTATCGTGTGAGCCATCCCAATCACCATCTTGTGGGTAGGCCCGGCCCATTCAGGGAGATCAGGAAGGATATCCATGCTCTAGAGGGAGAGGTCCAACGATACAGGAGAGAACCCCTAGATCAACAAGCATATCAAGCAGGATTGAATAGCATTCACACGGACGCAGTTGCCAAGGCCTTAAGCAATTATAGTGTGAATAAAGTACTTGGAGTACATCCTCCATCTATCGCATCTGAGGAGCGTCAGCTGCCACGACAAACTAGAGTAGTTTTGGCCCAACTACGCTCGGGATATTGCAGTCGCCTAAATTCTTATTGGGCGGAAATCGATCGCACCGTGCAAGACATCTGCCCAGTATGCGGCATGGGCCCGCACGACACACAACACCTTTTTAACTGCCCCGCCAAACCTACCCATCTAACTCCAGTGGATCTATGGCTACATCCCATCGAAGCAGCCACTTTTCTTGAACTGGAGATAGACCCAGAGCCAGATTGAACAGAGGAACGAACAAATAAACATAACAAAAACACTGTTACAACAACAACAACTAAGACAGACCTCTAAAGAGACCTTAGAAAGGGTCTTTCTTAGAATAGAGAAAGTCCATAGAGATTTTCTCTAGAATAGAATAACTCCTAAAGAACTTTTAATAGAAAAATACTTTGGAAAAGATCTGAAGAGATCTTCTATAGAATATAAGAAAACCGAAGGGGTCTCATTTAACATAGAAGACCCGGAGGAGCCTTTTATAGAATAGATACCTCCAAAGGTATGTTCTTTGGAATAGAGGAACTCAAAAGGGGTCTTCCACCGATGGGATCTTCTTTGGAATAGGGCTCTTCCTTAGAATAGTGGAATACTAACGTGAATAGAAGACCTTCAAAGAGTTCCCTATATAAAATAAGGCTTTGGAGATTAGAATACATATAGAATAGATATACTCCAAAGGTGTCTTCTATATAATGGAAGACTTCTAAAGTGATTTTCTGTTTAATGGAAGACCTCCGAAGGGGTCTTCTTTAGAAAAGAAGAATTCCAAAGGACTCTTATATATACTAGAAGACCTCTAAGGTTGTTTTATGTTTAATCGAAGACCTCCGAAGGAGTTTTGTATAGAATTGAAGACCTTTCATGGACTTTTTGTGGAAAAGATTAATTACTGCAGGGAACCTCAAAAGCAAAATTACGGGTAGTTCCGTCAAACAATGTAGCTAAGACCCTCAAAATACCGAAATGTGGTAAATACCGTTATATGGGAGCTATACAAAAACATGGACCAATGCTGACGATTTTAAGTGGACAAGTTTCGTGACTACTGAAAATGTAAATACTTAAATTACCGAAAATCGGGAGGTACAGTTATATGGGAGCTATACAAAAATTGGACCTATGTATACTGACTGTCAAATTACAGCTAGTACGTTTAAAAATTGTAGCTAAATGTCACAAAACACCGAAAATCGCGAGGTACTTATAAATAGGGGGCTATACCAAACCATACACCTATGTTGACGATATTTGGTGGAGAAGTGGAGAAGTCGTGAACTCTCGGAAATTTAAATGTCAAATTACGCCTAATTTGGTTCAAAAATTGTAGCTAAAATTCGCAAACTACTGAAAATCGGGAGGTACCGTTATATGGGGGCTATAACAAAACATGGACTTGTGTTGACGGTTTTTGGTGGAAAAGTTTCGTTGCTACTGAGAACATCAAGTAACATGTGGCTATTGGTGTAAATTGTGCCATTTCTTTTGACATTTGCATGTCGTATTACCTTTTCCAGCAAAATGTTGAATAGGTCACACGAAAGGCTGTCTCCTAGTCTGAAACCTCTTTTGGTACTGAACTGTTCGGAGAGGTTCTTTCCAATTTTAACTGAAGACCTAGTATCAGTTAAAGTCATCTTACAAAGCCGAATGACCATTGCGGGTATACCAAATTCAGACATTGCATGGAATACCTTTGATCGGAGGGGACTGTCGAATGCTGCTTCATAATCGACAAAAAGGTGATATGTGTCGATCTGCATCTCATGGGTCTTCTCTAGGATTTGCCGCAGGGTAAATATCTGGTCAATGGTGGACTTGCCAGGTCTAAAGCCGCATTGGTATGGTCCAATGTTCTCGTTGACCATAGGCTTTAGTCGTTCGCACAATATCCCTGACACGATCTTTTAGGCAATAGGGAGTAGACTTATTATTTATTTATTGTTGAATACCTACACAACAAGACATAAAAATCTTATAATTACAGTGCAGGATTATTTAAGGAATACAATATCCAAATTTACAGTATCCAAATTTAGGCGTAGAAAAATTATAAAAAAATGTAATTACAAATATAAATATGAAAGATTATGCCCCTATAGTTAGAACATATAGTCTTATCTCCCTTCTTGTGGACGGGGCACAGGATACTCAGGTTCCAATCATCGGGTACTCGTTCTTCCTGCCAGATGGTGCTAACTAGCTGATGAATACACCTTATCAGCGTGTCGCCTCCGGTTTTGAACAGCTCGGCTGGTAAGCCATCGACTCCTGCTGCTTTATTATTCTTCAGCCGGTTTATTGCTGTCTTTACCTCATCTTGGCCGGGTGGTATACATTCAATACCATCTTCTGGAATTGGATCTGTGGTATCTTCGTCGACTTCGCTACTATTGGATACCAACAGTTTGGAAAAATGCTCTTTCCATATCCTTAGCACACTATCTGTATCAGTTACCAGATTACCTTGCTGGTCTCTACAGGAGTATGTGCCAGTTCCAAAGCCGTTAGTTTGATGTTTCACTCTCTGGTAGAATTCTCGGACTTCATTCTGTCTCCTGTACATTTCGATTTGTTCACACTCCCGCTTTCCCATCTCTCTCTTTTTCCTGCGGAAAAGACGTTTCTCCTCTCTCCTTTTCTCCCGATATCTCTCTCGTGCGCTACGCGTTGCTACGGATTGTAAAGTAGCCCTATATGCCGCATTTTTCTCTTCGGTAGCAGCACGACACTGCTGATCATACCATGGATTCCTTGGTGGAGGTATCTGATATCCAAGTATGGATTTGGCGGCTGTTTGCATGGAGTGGGCAATACTTTGCCATTGCGCTGATATGTTATCGGGATGATGAGTGTTTTGATTAAGCAATTGGGCTAGTTGAGTGGAATATGATGTGGCTATCTGTTGTGATTGCAGCTTACAGATGTCTAACTTTCGTGTTGTGTCTGTTCGTACATTTGCTGCAACAAGGTAGTGGTCCGAGTCTATGTTGGTCCTCGGAACGAACGCAAATCCAGCACGCTCGATAAATGTGTTCCATGTATCACAACGTGATCAATTTGATTTCTTGTTTTCTGATCTGTAGTGGGATTCTGTAACTCATTTTTGCTGTTACCGACAAAAATCGGTAAAATTAAATCGCAAAATTATGACTAAAAACATAAAGAAAAGTTGGCATCGCTGTTTGTGTCGGTAGAGGCTAGCGACTACTTTTTATTCATCGTAAACTTACCGAAAAATTTTGGTAATTATCGAAATTATAAGCATTTTAATTTTACCGACAATTATCGATAACAGCAAAAATGAGTTACAGAATCCCACTACTGGAGACAGCCAGGTGCCCTTATGGATGTCGAGATGTTGAAATCTGGTGCTGCTAACTACCATATTTTTGCCGCTGAAGTCTATCAGCCTCATACCATTGTCAGATGTTTCACTGTGGAGGCTGAATTTTCCGACTGTTGGGCCAAATATATTTTCCTTTCCAATTTTGGCATTAAAATCGCCTAGAATAATTTTAATGTCATAGGCAGGACAACGGTCATATGTTTCTTCTAAGCGCTCATAAAATATGTCTTTGGTCAGTTCGTCTTTGTCTTCAGTGGGAGCATGAGCGCAAAGCTGATGTTGAAGAATTTTACTTTTATTCGAATTGTAGCAAGTCTTTCATTCACTGATGTGAAGCTGGAGACCAGGTGTTTTAACCTCCGACCAACTACAAATCCGCAACCAAACTCATGCTTTATGTCATGGCAGCTATAATACAGTGTGTCACCTTTAGGCGTTGTTGTGACGCCTTTCCTATTCCATTGAATTTTCTGTATGGCAGTAATGTTTGAGGGTTTTGTTTTTCTTTTCTGTAGGCTGCTTTTGCTAGGGGAGGGTTACTAACCCTGCGCCCAAACCCAAGCTTTTAACGTTCTTATGGGTGAACGCGCGGCACTTTTTAGCTCACTACCTTTAACGGGTGTTAAAGTAACCTCCCCTAAGTGATACCACGGGGACGTCAGTGTCCACTTGATTTTGCCATGCTAAAACCGGTCAGGACCGTTCCTTGGTATCTTCCATCCCCTACGTCAAAATACCGAAAATCCGGAGGTACCGTTATATGCGGGCAATACCAAAAATATGCTCATAATTTTTGGAATATAAGTTTGTTGATTCCTGATAATCAAATTAAAGCCAATTCGGTGTCAAAATGTTACTAAAAACGTCAGAACACCTGAAATCGGCTTGTACCGTTATAGGGGGGCTATACCAAAACGAGGACCGATATAGCCCATCATCGAACTTGACCTGCCTCCAAACAAAAAGCGCTTCTTCCAAAAATGTCAGCATTCTATCTCCATTTTTGTGGATGCTAGAGTGATAACCACAGACGGACCGTCGGACGAACGGTCATGCATAGATAGACTCAGAATTTTACCCTGATCAAGGGTCGCAAATGATTATTGAAGGGCTCTTCCTTAAAATAGAAGACCTCTGAAAGGGTCTTCTATTGAATAAAAAAACTCCGAAGAGGTCTTGTATAGAATAGAACAACTACCTCTGGGTCAGTTGTAGAAAAATACCTCTGAGAAAGTATTCTTTAGAATAACAGAAGAATAAAAATGGTATTCTATATAACGAAAGGCCTCCTAAGGGTATCCGATTAGATAGGAATTCTAAGAAGGGTCTTCTATAAAATATACAGTTTTTGAAGTGGTATTCTATGGCATATAAGGCTTCTTATCGAGATTTCTATAGAATAAAAGACCTCCTAAGAGATATTTAGCTAAGGGAAGACCTATGAATTAGTCTTCGGTAAAATAAAAGGCTAACGAATTGATCTTCTATAGAATAGAAGACCTCCAAATTTACGAATATATTCTAAAAAATTTAATGCCACCAAAGGTGCTCCAAAAGAGATGAACTCCTAAGGGGTCTTCTGTAGAATAGAATGGCTCAGAAGAGGTCTTCTACGGAGTAGAATTTCTTCATAGTTGGTCTCGTTTCTGTGAAATAAAGGCTTGTCTAGTAGATCTCATAGAAATCTTCGATAGAACATAATGTGACCTCCGGATCTTCTTTTAGGTCATTCATGTACGGTAGCCCAACTGAAAGGTAAATATTTTTCTAATTGCTATGAATTGCCCCAACTGGGCTAATAAACTAAGCATACCCTTCATTCCACAGAGGAGGATACAAAAAGTTGCAGCAATAAATTGCATAGGTGTCATATGTGTGGCAATTTCTGTTGTTGTTGTTTTTGTTCTGCTACTTTTTCTCTGTAGCCTTAATGGTTAAGAATATCCACTGTTATTCTCTCTAAATCTCACATAATGCCAGGTGGAGGGTATTGAGTGGTGCATCCTTATCACACACAGAAAAAAGGTAGGTGAAGTGATGGTCGTTGGTTGGGTGGTTGGTAGGTGCCACATGAATACCAATGATTGCTGATGTTTGCCACCTACAATTAAAGAAGGATTTGCCATAAAAGATAGAGAGGAAGAGAGAGCTACAATTTGTCCTCAGTGTTAATGTATTTCGTTTGTTATTTTGCAAATTTTTGTTTTGTTAATAACAATGTTCTCTTGTCGTAGTTGCCGTTGTTGTTGGTGTCGTCGTTGTACTTGTGATTGTTGTTTGTTATTACAAAAATCTTCTTTTTGATGAATATGTGAAGAGAGGCTTTAGTTGGCAAATCTTCAACACAAAACGTCAGCAGCATCATCAACGACAACGGCAACAATAATATTAAGAACAACAGCAACAGCAGCAACAACAACAACAAAATTATTGTCCTATAGTCATATGCTAATGTTGCTGATGATGTTGTTGATGTGACTGACTGACAAGTCAAGGATTTACCTTAACAACCGGCGTTGGTGATGATGATATATTTTTAGTCAAGAGATGAAAAAATTGGTAATAGGATAGGGAGAAAGAAAAGGAAAAAATTAAACTCGAAATTGCTACGTAGGCGACTAAGACCACTGCTTAATATGATCCTTTTCATAGCGTGACTTGGAGTTTTGGATAGCTTATCATTTTATTATTTGTCAATATTTGGTTTTTAGTTATTGTGGCTGGTAAATAAAAATACCCGATCCGCCCTTTTAAATGCCAAAATCAAATGTTAACAATTTGTGTTACTCTTACAAAAGGACAAGAGGACCATGACGATGTCCATGTTAAATAAGAAGTACCCCTTTTGGCATTTGATAATACTTTAGATTTACTGCAATTTACTTGGTTTAGAAAACTGCAACTGTCCGAAGGACAGACAGAATATACCTTAACAGTTACCTGACACAATGTTAATGATTTTTTCTGTTTAGGTTATTTTTTTTTTGTTTTCTAAACTGACAATCTGTTGTTATTTTCTGAAATAACTTTGTAATTTTAAGTGAGGTTAATTCCAGCGATCAAACCATAATCATTTTTGGCGTAAGGTTACATAGAATCTTGCAATTGCACAATGGTAGCTCCGGCCAGGAAGTCTAAGGCGCATGTTTAAGATACGGATTTTATTTAATAATTATTATTGTAGATGTATTCGAAAAGGTTCATTACATGAAGAAACAATTTAGGGGTGTCCATTACACAGAAAGTTCTTCACATAGTTCTTATCTGCTTTGAATGCCCATTAGATGGTCCATATACCCCTGAGAGCTTTCAGAAATATTTACCTTCAATTGGCCTGTATATTCTATGGAAAAACCCTTTTTAGGCCCCCTATTCAATAGAAGGCCCTTCGGAGGCCTTTCATTATATAGAATACCAGTTCTTGTTTCCATTATTCTAAATAATACCTTCTCTACCTATTCTATACAAGACTTCTTCAGAGGTCTTTAATTCAATAAAAGACCCTTCAGAGATCGCATATTTTAAAGAACGCACATTCAAAGGTCTTCTACTCAGAAGTAGACATTCTCAGATACCTTTTTTCTATAGTAGAGTACTTCAAATGAATTTGTTCTTTTAAAAAACTCCACTTTATGGAGGACCTTTTAGAGTGCCTCTATTCTATAGAAGACCCTACGGAGGTTTTCTATTCTATAGTGACCTCTTCTTTTCTAAAGAAGACCCCTTTCGGAGGTTTTTTAGTCTAAAGAAGGGATCTTCTTTCTTATAGTAGATCCTTTCTGAAGTATTCTATTCGAAGGTATTCTATTGTAAAGAAGACCTTTCTTTATAGTATACCCTTTTCGATTAAATTTTGCTATTAAAAAATCCTTGGGAGTTCTTCACTTTTACAGAAACCCCTATAAAGTTCCTCCATTCTAAAGAAAATCACCTCGAAGGTCTGTAGAAGACCTAATCGGTGTTCTTCTATTGTACAGAAGACCCTTTCGGAAGTCTTCCGTTCCTTAAAAGACTCCTTTTGAGTTCTATATTAAAGAAATTCTCTTCAAAGGTCCTTCTTCTAGAGTAAATGCTTTTAGAGTTTTTTTTCAAATATCAAACGTCTTTGGAGAACTTCTATTCTATGGTAGACCCTATATTATTTCCTCTATTTTAAGAAAGACCCCTGCGTAGACCATAATAAGACACTTACAAAGGTCTTCTTCTAGATCTGTCGAGGTTTTTCTCCTATGGTAGAACGCTTCAGAGGTATTTTTTTCTATAAGAAACTTCCTTGAGAGTTCTTCTATTCTATGGAAGACCGCTTTAGAGTTCCTCCATTCTCAAGAAGATCCTTTTGGAGGTCTTCGATTATGCAAAAGACCCCTTTAGAGTTCCTCTATTATAAAAAGACCCAATGTTATTTCCTCTATATTAGGAATACCCCTGCAAAGGTCATCTTTTCTATAAGACGAAAGTCTTCTACTCTAAAAAAGACTTTCCGAGGTCTTTATTCTATGTTAGAGCACTTCAGAGCTATTTTTTCTATTAGAGAACTCATTGAAATGTCTTCTATTCTATAGAACACCATTTTAGAGTTCCTTTATTCTATGGAAGGCCCTTTTTGAGGTCTTCAATTATACAGAAGACTTCTTTATAGTTCCTCTATTCTAAAGAAGACCCTTTTGGGTGCCGTCTTTTCTATAGATACCTCTTCGGAGGGAATTCACTCTATAAAACGACCACATTAGCACTTCGTTATTCTGAGGAATTGAAAATACCACTTTCGAGGTATCTGCCAACATATTGTTGAAGACTACATTGGAATTCCTCTATTCTGAAGAAGAATCCTTCAGATGTCTTATATTCTAAAGGCGTTTTTTTCGGAGATGGTCTATTTGAAGAAACCCTATTCAGAAGTTATTTTCTATAGTGTACATGTATTTGTAAGTGTTTCGTTTTTCTGTGCTGGGAGCGGCATATTCTGGAATGTCTGCTCCGGATTCTTTTGGTCCCAGGACCAATATATTTGTGCTCGGTTTTTCACATCCGCATCTTCACCCATATCCAATCTTCGGTGATATGCAAAAGATGTCAGGAGTGGGTGTATTTAAGGGGTTGCTCTGGACTTGTCCACCCGAGGGACTACGATACATACAGCGCGAACACAGACCCCAGTGAGTCGTCGTCGTCAGATTACGAAACTCCTCCGCAGTCCCCCCAACAACGGCCGCACGCGCAGCATTTAACACCAGCCGTTGTTGTTCCAATCCCAGAAAATGCATCCTATTTGCAATTTAATTGCAATGGACTCCGAGGTAAGATCGATGAAATAGTGGAATTTATGAATCGGAAGAAGATCAAGGTCGCGGCGGTGCAGGAAACCATACTGGACGACCACAGTTTAGTACGTTGTGGTGGTTACAACGTAATAAGGAAGGATCGCACCAGATGTGGAGGTGGGGGATTAGCTTTCCTTTTACACCAGTCTGTTCAATACAGACCTATCTCGCTTGAGCCTGCCTCTAACGACCCGTACATGGAATGTATGGGGGTAGCAGTCAGGTGTGGAACTGCAGAGATAGAGTTGCTGAACGTATACATCCCGCCGAGAAATAGCTATATCTCAAATTATAAACCTGACATTAGCCCGCTTTTGGAAGGGGGTCTTTTATTCTATAGAAAACCACGTTGAAAGTCCTCTGTTCTAAAGAAGAGCCATTTGGAAGTCTTCTCTCTTAAGACGGCCACTTGGGACGCATTCTATTCTACACAAGATTTTCTATTTTTTCAGAGGTTTTCTATTCTATGACAGACCTCTTCAGAAGTTTTTTTTCTGTGGTTGGGAGGTCTTCTATTCTATAGAATACCCCTATGGAGTTCCTTTATTCTAAAGAAAACCTAATCGGCGTTCTTTTGTTCTCAAGAATACCCCTAAGGAGGTCTTTTGTTCTTTTGAACTCCACTTTTAAGATATTTTGTTATTAGAAAAATCCTTTTCCAATGTTTACCTCTGCTTATGCTCTTCGAATACAATGTCCCATTTTCTCTCCTTCTTGTCGTTCAATACCAATTAGCAATTGTCTTAATTACTTTTCATGTTGAATTTACTTTTAGTGGCATCAGTGAGCGGTGAGCATAAACTGTAACGGATATTTTAACAATTTCGTTAAATTGTTTTGTTACATTTGCAGTAACTATTGTTGTTGTTATTGTTGATGAAATCCCTTCAGTTTGATGATGACGAAAAACCAATATTTGCTATTCTTTAGCCAGTTAGTCTCCCATCCCTAGCTGTATCTTTGCTGTCGGTCCAGCCAGCCGGGCCAAAAATCCCATAAACAATTAAATGTTGAAACAATTTCATTAAATGTTTGCAGCAGGAAAGAGTCCAGTCCAGTCATCAGTTGTATATGAAGCATAACTGCTGTTGATTACAACAAAGACCAACCGCCCCACTATTTTGTTGTTGCTTTTTTTTCGTGTAATAGAACTTAACGATATGTGAAGTAAAATGACCATTGTGTGTGTAAAGGTACTACACACGGATTTTTTGCCAATTTAATCCAGCTTCCCTGGTTTGGAGAGGGGTTTTTCGTTTTCCTTTTTTTGTGTCGGACACCAGTTTAACTGAACTGTTGCTTGCACAATAACTATAAAATTTTATGGCTTTTTACGGATATTAGTTAGTTTTCGTTTTAGTTAGTAGGTGGTAGTTAGTTTAGTTTTTCCCCTCTTTCGTTGCAGGTTTGTCTTAGTTAATTGTGCTTGGGGGGACTTTTCATGTTACCAGGTAATTTAGTTGGTCTCCTGGCGATTAGAGAAATCATCAAAGATATTGAATGAATTTACAACATTCACAGTTTATTTGTCAAAGAAATAACCTATGAGGAGGTCTGCTATAGAATAAACGATTTCAGGAAGGTTCTTTAATGCAATGAGAGGATTTTCGAGGGGTGTCCGGTAGAATATAAGGTACACTTTCTATAGAATGATCTCCCTTTATAAGGATCTTCAGTGGAAGAACAAAAAAAGGATTTTTAATAGCATAGAAGGCTGCAAAGGACATCAAAAAAATCTTCTATAGAGTAGAAGATCGCAGAAGGGTCTTTTATAGAATATAAACCCTTGAGAGGGTCGTCTATAGTATAAAAGACTTCTGTAAGGGTCTTCCATAGAATAGAACACGTTGAAAGTAGTCATCTATAGAATATAAGACATTCAAACTATTTTTTATATAATAAAACAAAAGAACTTAAAAATGTCTTCTTTAAAATAGAAGAACTCCAAAGGGGTTTTCTATGAATTTTAAAACCTTCCAAGCTGTTTTTATACCCTCCACCATAATATGGAGGGAATAAGTAAATTTGTCATTCCGTTTGTAACACATCGAAATATTCATCGGAGAACCTATATATTCTTGATCAGGGTTAAAATCTAAGTCGATATAACCATATCCGTCTGTCTGTCCGTCCCTCCGTCTGTTGAAATCAAGATACAGCTCGCAATTTGTAAGACATAGCTTTGTGATTTGGTATAGATGTTTCTATTACTCCTAGGACGTTTGGTATTGTAATTGGGCTATATCGGTCCACGTTTTGATATAGCCCCCTTATAACGGTACCTCCCGATTTTTGGCATTTTGAAGGTTTTAGCCTCATTACCACACCGAATTGGCTAGAATTTGGTACTTAGTCTTCGTTGGGTGTATAAAACTTTCCCCCAGAAATTTGTCGTTATAGGTCCACACCTTCATATAGCCCCCATAGAACGGTACCTCCCGATTTTCGGTATTTTGAAGGTTGTGCCCTCAATATTCTCCCGAAATGGCAGAAATTTGGTATATAGTCTTCGGTTGGGGTACAAAACTTTCCTGCAGAAATTTGTTGGTACAGGTCCACACCTTCATATATCCCCCATAGAACGGTACCTCCCGATTTTCGCCATTTTGAATATTGTGGCCACAATAATCCACCGAAATGACTGAAATTTGGTATTTAGTTTGCTTTTGGGATATTAAACTTTCCTCCAGAAATTTGTCGGTATCAGTCCACGCCTTCATATAGCTCCCATAGAACGGTACCTCTCGATTTTCGGTATTTTGAAGGTTGTGCCCTCAATATTCCTCCGAAATGGCTGAAATTTGGTATTTAGTTTTCATTGGAGGCATTCAACCTTCCCTCTAAATTTTCTCGGTATAGGTCCACGCCTTCATATAGCCCCCATAGAACGGTACCTCCCAATTTTCGTTATTTTGAGGGTTGTGGCCACAATAACCCACCGAAATGGCTTAAATTTGGTATTTAGCATGCGTTGGTGGTAAAAAATTTCCTCCAGCAATTTGTCCGTACAGGTATACGCCTTCATATAGCCCTCATAGAACGGTACCTCCCGAATTTCGATATTTTGAAGCTTAGCCACATTGTTTTACCGAAATTGCTGAAAGTTGGTATTTAGCCTTCTTTATAAACAAAAGGAAATTAATTGGTCCATTTTACTTCAATACAACTCATGGTGGAGGGTATAACCAGTCCGGCCCGGCCTAACTTAAGGCCGTTCTTACTTGTTAGTAGAAAGAAAGAGGACTTCAGAAGACCTTCGAAGTCACTTCCTAGTAGAAAGAGAGAAACGCCAGCTTCGTCTTCTATAGAATAGGGTACCTCCGGATGGGTCCTTGTTAGAACAGAAGCTTTGTATAGAATAAGAGACCACCAAGAGGAACTCTAAATTTCAGCAGGACTTAGTCCTCTAAATTATAGCTAATTCGGTCTGAAAATGTGGCTAAAAACGCCAAAATATCCGAAATCAGGAGGTACCGTTATGTGGGGGGCTATACCAAATCGTTGACCGATATAGAGATTTTAATGGAATAGAATAAAAACCCCCAAGGGAGTATTCTAAAGACCGATGGGTATCATATGGAATTAGACAGCTCGGAAGTGATATTCTTTATACTACTTTAGAGTGGCTGGCCTCAGGATGAATATTCTAAAGAGTAGCTGGCCTAAGAGGCCACAACACTACTTCAACTCAATTGGACTTACATGCCACTAGTTTAGAGTGGCTTTAGAGGCCACTATTGCAAAGCAGCAGGACTTAGAGTCCTCTATTTTAGAGTAACTGGACTTAGAGGTCACTGCTATAGAGTAGCTGGCCTTAGAGGTCACTACTGTAATGCAGTAGGCCCTAGAGACCACTTATTTAAAGTAACTTGTCTTAGAAGCCACAGGATGAGAGTAGCTGACCTTTGAGGAAACTATTTTAGAGAAGCGGCACTTAGAGACCACTACTACATTGCAGCAGGACTTAGAGTCCTCTAGTTTAGAGTAGCTGGCCTTAGAGCATACTACTATAAAGCAGCAGCACTTAGAGTCCTCTAATTTAGAGTAACTGGCCTTAGAGGTCACTGCTACAGAGTAGCTGGCCTTAGAGGTCAATTTTTAAGAGCAGTTGGCCCCAGAGGCAACTGACCCTAGAAGCCACCATTTTAGAGTGTCTGTCCTTAGAGACCACTACATTAGAGTAGCTGGCCTTTGATACCACTACTTTAGAGAGCAGCTGGCATTAAAGGCCTCTTCTATAGAGTATCGGACCCAAGATACCATAACATTAGAATATCTGGCCCCAGAGGCCACTACATCAGAAGAGCTGGCTTTTCAGGTCAGTACTTTAGAGTAGCTGGCCATAGAGGACACTGCTGTAAAGCTGGCCTTGGCCACTTCTTTAGAGTATCAGGCCCTAGAGACCATAATATTAGAGTATCTAGAGATCATCACTTTACAGTAGCTGGCTTAAATCCCAATATTTCAGGGTAGACGACCTATAAGGTCTCTAATTGAATGGAGCTTCACTAAGAGATTTTGGGGTAGCTGATCTTAGACCCTCATACTTCTGATTAATTGGCCTTAGAGGCCACTACTTTAAAGAAGCTGGTCTTAGAGGTCAGTACTGTAAAGCAATAGGCCCTAGAGGGCACTTATTCCAAGGAACTTGTCTTAGACGCCACAAGATAAGAGTAGGCGACCATAGAGGAAACTATTTTAGAGAAGCGGCACTTAGAGGCCACTACTGCATAGCAGCAGAACTTAGAGTCCTCTATTTTAGAGTAGCTGGCCTTAGAGGACATTACTGTAAAGCAGGACTTAGATTCCTCTATTTTGGATATATGGGAGTAGCTGGCTTTAGAGGCCACTACTTTCGAGTAGATAGCCTTAGGAGTAGGTGGCCTTTGGAGTAGGTGGCCTAAGACAATACTTATTTGGAGTAGCTGGCCTTAGAGGCCACTTCTATAGAGTATGAGTATCTGGCCCTAGAGGTCACTACATCAGAGTAGCTGGCCCTTCATGTCAGTACTTTAGAGTAGCTGGCCTTAGAGGACACAACAGTAAAGCAGCAGGACTTAGAATCCTCTACTTTAGAGTAACTGGCCTTAGATGCCAATACTTTCAAGTAGCTAGCCTAAGAGAATACTTATTTAGAGTAGCTGGCCTTAGAGACAACTTCTTTAGAGCAGCTGGCCCAAGAGTAGATGGCCTTAGAGGCCAGTACTTTAGAAAAGCTGCCGTTAGAGGTCACTACTTTAGAGTAACTGGCTTTAGAGGCCACTTCTTTAAAGTAACGAGCCCTAGAGGTCACTACATTAGAGTAGCTGACAGGGGCCACTATTGTAAAACAGCAGGACTCAGAGTGTTCTACTTTTGCCTCAGAGGTCACTGCTTCTGAGTAGCTTGCCTTAGATGCCACTTCTATAGAGTATGGGGCCCTGGAGGATACTTATTTAGAGTAGCTGGACTTAGAGTCATCTACTTTGGAGTAGACGGCCGTAGAGGCTACTACTTTAGAAGAAAGTGGTTAAGAGGTAACTACTTTAGAGAAGCTGGCCTTTGAGATCAATACTTTAGAGTATATGGGCCTTATAGGCCACTACTATAACGTGACTGGCCTTATGAATAACAGGCCTTAGAGGCCACTACTTTTGAGTAGGCGGCCTTAAAGGTCACTACTGTAAAGTACGAGGGCGGTTCGGAAACTTCTTAGCCTATCAATGAAAGAAAATAGTTAATTTTTTAAAAATATTTCTATTTTTCAATATAATCTCCTGAAACTTCAATACACTTAGTCCAACGCTTTTCTAGCAATTCTATCCCTTGATTAAAATAGATTTCCTCAAGGTCTTCAAAATAGTGGTTTACAACTGTAACTGCATCTTCATTTGAGGTAAAACGCTTGCCAGCAAAAAATTTTTTTAGATTTGGGAACAAGTAAAAGTCTCTGGGAGCTAAATCAGGAGAATAAGGTGGGTGGTCAAGCAACTCGTACTTTAATTCGTTGATTTTAGCCATTGTTAAAACACTCTTGTGCGCTGGTGCGTTGTCTTGATGAAAAATAATTTTTTTGTGTTGTAAGCCAGGACGTTTTTCTCGAATTTGTACATTTAATTGATCCAACAGGTTGCAATAGTACTCTGAATTTATTGTTTTACCCTTTTGCAGATAGTCAATCAATAAAATGCCTTTGAAGTCCCAAAAAACCGTTGCCATAACCTTACGAGCCGATTGAATTGTTTTTCCCTTCTTTGGGGCACTTCCTCCAGCTTCAGTCCATTGTTTGGATTGTTCTTTTGTCTCTGGAGTATAGTGGTGGATCCATGTCTCATCAACAGTTATGAAACGACGCTTAAAATCCATTTTATTTCTCTTAAAACGATCCAAACAAGCTTGAGAAATGTTCATTCTTATGCGTTTTTGATCGACTGTTAACAAATGCGGCACCCATCTTGCAGAAAGTTTTTTCATCTATAGTTCTTCATGCAAAATTAGGCTTAGAGATCATTACTTCAGAGTAGATGTTCTTAGAGTTTACTACTTTAGAGTAGTTGGCCCTAGAAGCCACTACTTTCGAATAGCTGTATTTAGAGAACAGAGTAGTTGGCTTAGATCCAACTATTTCGGAGTAGAAGACTATCGGGTCACTAATTAAATGGAGCTTCTCTAAGAGACTTAGGATAGTTGATCGCAGGCCCTTATGTTTCTGATTAACTGGCTTAAGAGGCTATTACTTTAGAGTAGCTGTCCTAAGGGGTCCGTACTGTTGATTAGCTACCCAGCAAAATGTTGGATGCCAAAGATGCCATTCAATCATGGGTGCAAGTGATCTGGCATGTCATCTTTTTAGCATCTTCATCGATGAATTTTATATGAGCGTGGACCCCAAAAGATGCTATTCTTTTTTGGATCCAAAGCATGTCATTTACACCAATGCTTTGACATGTCATTTCCACCAATGCTTTGGCATGTCATTTTCACCAATGCTTTGGCATGTCATTTTCACCAACCCTTTGCAATGACATTATCATTACGACGAGAGTTTTAACAACGTTGGTTGTGATTTCGAGTCTCCGACAACATCAAGCCTATTGTAAATAATTAATCTTATATATTTAGAAAAATGTGTATAATTAAAACACAAAATTGATCTCTATTGGATTGATGGAATGGGTTCAAATGCTGATAAAAAGATCGGATCTTTCACGACTTCCTTTGCATGGGTTCAAATGCTGATGAAAAGATCGGATCTTTCACGACTTCCTTTGCATTGGTTCAAATGCTAATGAAAAGATGGATTTTTCACGACTTCGTTTGAACCAATGCAAAAGATGCCATGAAATCACGTCATCGCATGGAACCCCTTCCTTCGAATTTTGCTGGGTAGTTTTAAAGGCCACTAATTCAGAGTAGCCGGCGTTAGAGGCCTTCAACTACTACTGCTGGGTTAATGACCTTGGAGTCATTTAACCCATAAGTGCTTTAATGTAATTATGCCAACAATTTATCAATGAATTCCCCACATATGCTCCTCTATTGCATTATCCTCTTTACATGATATTCTTATAATTTTCCTAATTCTTTTCCCCCTTTCCCCTTACATTTTCACTACAACAAAAACTAGCATCAAAATATTCCCATAAATTATGATTTGCTAGGACAACCCTTTCTTTCCCTTCCCAAAACTAAATTTTGTTGCCAAATTAAGATAACAATTTGACAAATTGGTCAAGTGATTTGCAGAAAAAACAACAGACAACAACAACCTTTCATAAAAAAGCCAGTCATAAAAGCAAGCCAATAAACATAAAAACCTAACATGATAAGCCGAAAAGAAAGATACAAAAATATGAAGAGAATTAGAAATAACCCAGAAAAAAAGGATACAATTTCAAAGAATATTGATGAAATTGTACGGCTAATCCCTAAAACAAATTGAGGGGTGGTGGGTTGTTGGGCCGAAATCCATGAAGCAGAACCCACAATAGACAAAAAATCAACACTCATATTTGCCGGAGGTTGCCTCGACAACTACAACTACAATCAACTTAATTGAATTGTTAACAATAACCAATATCGATATCCTTTGTCATTGTGCGGGGCAAAAGGCAAGGGTTGTTGTCATCACTGAGTGAGGGGTGGAGAGGAAATGGCAAACACTTAATAAGAAGTAAAAATATGATTGTTAAACAACACAATTTGCAACAATTTTATTAACCATTTGAACAACAGCATGAAAGGGTTGGGCATTTCGCACACACACATGAAACGATGTCCTTTGTAAGCAAAAGATATTATGACACAAAATTTATGGTTAGTAATTGAATGTTTGATGAGCCAAACAATTTTGATTGAATTTGAACAAAAAAAATGATACTCAACTAAAAAAAGGAAGCATGAACGTCGATCCCATTTTTCGTTACTGGGTGATTTGCCAAAATTCCTTAAGCAACACACCCCAAC
Source organism: Musca autumnalis (assembly GCF_047663935.1). NCBI lineage: Eukaryota > Metazoa > Arthropoda > Insecta > Diptera > Muscidae > Musca > Musca autumnalis. The sequence goes on along the minus strand of NW_027411866.1, from coordinate 10,813,090 downwards.
TCCTAAGGATAACAGTTACAAAGGATTTTTCTTACAATGTCATGGTTATATGTGTGTATGTCCATATAAAAAGGGTTGCTTTCTTTACAAAGGGCGAAGGAAAGTTTTCTTAAGTTATTGTTGTTGGTGTGGCTAGGAATGTCCTTTTGTGTGTTTTTGTTGTTTGGTTTATTCTTCTTTGGTCGTGTTTACAAGGTTGGTAAAAAGATTAAGAGATTTTCAAGTCATGTTTTTTATTTAGTCGTATTTTTTATTGCCTTTACATATGAACATGTGTGCGATAGGGTGTGGGTGGTTGCCGAGTTTGTTTATTGCAGGAATATGAAAATATCATCTCAGAAGACAGTGATGATAACGATGAGAACAATGCAAACTATGAACATGCTTATGATGATGATGATCTTGATGGACTGTAGCTGTCGTTTGGGGAATTAAATCAACTAAAAGGGGTTGTACACTCGAACAAAAAATTTGGCTGAATTACAATTTCAAATAAGAAAAGTTGGCAGAATAAAGATTTTCAATAGGAAAAAGTTCGGAATTGACTTCTGTATAGAACAAATAGGCCGAATAGAATTTTTTACAGAAAAATATCGATGCATGGACTTTATCTATAGAAAAAGTTCGTTGAATGGACTTTTTCTATAGAAAAATTGGCCCAATTGGATTTTTCTTTAGAAACAGTTGGCTGAATTGAATTTCTCTATAGAAAAAGTTCGCTAAATTGATTTTTTTATATAGTAAAAGTTCGGTAAATTGACTTTGTCTATAGAAAGAGTTCGCTGAGTGGACTTTTTCTATAGAAAACTTCGCCGACTTGACTTTCTCTATAGAAAAATTTCCCTGAATTGACTTTTTCTATAGCAAAAGTTCGCTGAATTAACTTTTTCTATAGAAAAAGTTCGCTGAATTGACTTTTTCTATAGAAAAAGTTCGCCGAATTGATTTTTTTCTATGGAAAAAGTTCGCTGAAATGACATTTTATATGGAAAAAGTTCTCTGAATTGACTTTTTCTATAGAAAAATTTCGCTGAATTGACTTTTTCTATAGAAAAAGTTCGCTGAATTGATTTTTTTCTATGGAAAAAGTTCGCTGAAATGACATTTTATATGGAAAAAGTTCTCTGAATTGACTTTTTCTATAGAAAAATTTCGCTGATTTGATTTCGAATTTACTTTTTCTATTGAAAAAGTTTGATTTCTATAGAAAAAGTTGGCTGAATTGACTATTTCTATGTAGTCTTTTTCTGTAGAAAAAGTTCGCTTAATTGACTTTTTTTATTAAAAAGTTGGCTGAATTGACTTTTTCTATAGAAAAAGTTCGCTGAATTGACTTTTTTAGAAAAAGTTCGCTAATTGACTTTTCATTCGTCAATTGACTTTTTCTATAGAAAAAGTTCGTTGAATTAACTTTTTCTGTAGAAAAAGTTCACTGAATTGACTTTTCCTATAGAAAAATTCGCTGAATTGACTTTTTCAAGAGAAAAGTTCGCTGAATTTATTTTTCTATAGAAAAAGTTTGCTGAATTGGCCTTTTCTGTAGAAAAAGTTTGCTGAATTGACTTTTTCCATAGAAAAAGTTCATTGAATTGACTTTTTCTATAGAAAAAATTTCTTCTATGGAAAAAGTTCGCTGAATTCGCTTTTTCTTTACAAAAAGTTCGCTAAATTGACTTGATCTATAGAAAACGTAAGCTGAATTGACTTTTTCTATAGAACAAAATCGCCAAATAAACTTTTTCTATAGAAAAAGTTCGCTGATTTGACTTTCTGTAGAAAACAGTTCGCTGATTTGACTTTTTCTGCAGAAAAAGTTCGCTGAATTGACCTTTTCTATATAAAAAGTTAGCTGAATTTACTTTTTCTATAGAAAAGATTCGCTGAATTGACTTTCTCTTTAGAAAAAGTTCGCTTAAATGAATTTTTCTTTAGAAAAACTTTGCTGAATTGACTTTTTCTATAAAAAAGTTCGCTGAATTTACTTTTTCTATAGAAAAATTTAGCTGAATTGACTTTTTCTATAGAAAAAGTTCTCTGAATTGACATTTTCTATAGAAAAAGTTCTCTGAATTGACATTTTCTATAGAAAAAGTTCGCTAAATTGACTTTTTCTATAGAAAAAGTTCGCTGAATTGACTTTTTCTGTAGAAAAAGTTCGCTGAATTGACTTTTTCTATAGAAAAAGTTAGGCGAATTGACTTTTTCTATAGAAAAAGTTAGGCGAATTAACTTTTTCTATAGAAAAAGTTCGCTGAATTGACTTTTTCTATAGAAAAATTATGCTGAATTTACTTTTCTATAGAAAAAGTTCGCTGAATTGACCTTTCTATAGAAAAAGTTCGCTGAATTGAGTTTTTCTATAGAAAAAGTTCGCTAAATTGACTTTTTCTATAGAAAAAGTTCGCTTAATTGACTTTTTCTGTAGAAAAAGTTCCCTGAATTGACTTTTTCTATAGAAAAAGTTCGCTGAATTGACTTTTTCTATAGAAAAAGTTCGCTGAATTGACTTTTTTATAGAAAACATTTCCTGATTTGACTTTTTTTCTAGAAAAAGTGCGCTGAATTGACTTTTTCTACAGAAAAAGTTCGCTGACTTGACTTTTTCTATAGAAAAAGTTCGCTGAACTGACTTTTTCTATAGAAAAAGTTCGCTGAATTGACCTTTTCTATAGAAAAAGTTCGCTCAATTGACTTTTTCTTTAGAAAAAGTTCGCCGAATTGACTTTTTCTATAGAAAAAGATCGCTGAATGGAATTTGTCTACAGAAACAGTTCGCTGAATTGACTTTTTCTATAGAAAAAGTTCACTGAATTGATTTTTTCTATATAAAACGTTTGCTGAATTGACTTTTTCTATAGAAAAATTATCTGCATTAAACAGACTTTTTTATAAAAAAATTCGATGAATTGGCATTTTCTATAGAAAAAGATCGCTGATTTGAATTTTTCTATAGAAAAAGTTCGCTGAATTGACTTTTTCTATAGAAAAAGTTCGCTGAATTGAATTTTCTATAGAAAAAGTTCGCTGAATTGACTTTTTCTATAGAAAAAGTTTGCTGAAATGACTTTTTCTTTAGAAAAAGTTCGCTAAAATTTCTAAATTGATTTTTCTATAGAAAACGATTGCTAAATTGACTTTTTCTATATAAAACGTTCGCTGAATTGAATTTTTCTGTAGAAAAAGTTCGCTGAATTGACTTTTCTATAGAAAAAGTTGACTAAATTGACTTTTTCTATAGAAAAATTTGCCTGATTTGAATTTTTCTATAGAAAAAATTGCCTGAATTTACTCTTTCTATAGAAAAATTAGCCTGAATTGGCTTTTTCTATAGAAAAAGTTTGCTTAAATGACATTTTCTTTAGAAAAAGTCCGCTGAATTGACTTGTTCTATAAAAAGTTCGCTAAATTGACTATCCTGAATTGACTTTTCCTACAGAAAAAATCCGCTGAATTGACTTTTTCTATAGAAAAAGTTTGCTGTATTAAATTTTTCTATAGAAAAAGTTCGCTGAATTTACGTTTTCTATATAAAAATTTCGCTGACTTGACTTTTTCTATAGAAAAAGTTCGCTGACTGACTTTTTTATAGAAAAGAGTTCGCTGAATTGACTTTTTCTATAGAAAAACTTCGCAGACTTGAATTTTTCTATAGAAAAAGTTCGCTGACTTGAATTTTTTCTATAGAGAAAGTTCGCTGACTTGAATTTTTTCTATCGAGAAAGTTCGCTGACATGACCCTTTCTATAGAAAAAGTTCGTTGACTTGACTTTTTCTATAGAAAAAGTTCGCTGACTTGAATTTTTCTATAGAAAAAGTTCGCTTAAATGACCTTTTCTTTTCTTTTTTCTATAAAAAAGTTGGCTGAATTGATTTTCTGTAGAAAAAGTTCGACTATTTGACTTTTTTATAAAAAAAGTTGGCTGAAAAAGTTCCCTGAGTTGTCATTTTCTACAGTAAAAGTTCGCTTAAATGACATTTTCTTTAGAAAAAGTTCACTGAATTGACTTTTTCTATAGAAAAAGTTCGCTGAATTGACTTTTTCTATAGAAAAAGTTCGCTGAATTGACTTTTTCTATAGAAAAAGTTCGCTGAATTGACTTTTTCTATAGAAAAAGTTCGCTAAATTGACCTGTTCTATAGAAAAAGTTCGCTGAATTGACTTTTTCTATAGAAAAAGTTCACTGAATTGACTTTTTCTATAGAAAAAGTTCGCTGAATTGACTTTTTCTATAAAAAAAGTTCGCTGAATTGACTTTTTCTATAGAAAAAGTTCATTGAATTGACTTTTTCTATAAAAAAGTTCGCTAAAATTACTTTTTCTATAGAAAAAGTTCGCTGAATTGACTTTTTCTATAGAAAAAGTTCGCTAAATTGACCTTTTCTATAGAAAAAGTTCGCTGAATTGACTTTTTCTATAGAAAAAGTTCGCTGAATTGACTTTTTCTATAGAAAAAGTTCGCTGAATTGACTTTTTCTATAGAAAAAGGTCGCTGAATTGACTTTTTCTATAAAAAAAGTTCGCTGAATTGACTTTTTCTATAGAAAAAGTTCGCTGAATTGACTATTTCTACAGAAAATGTTCGCTGAATTGACTTTTTCTTAGACAAAGTTCGCTGAATTGACTTTTTCTATAAAAAAAGTTCGCTGAATTGACTTTTTCCATACAAAAAGTTCGCTGAATTGACTTTTTCTATAGAAAAAGTTCGGTGAATTGACTTTGTCTACAGAAAAAGTTTGCTAAATTGATTTTTCTTTAGAAAAAGTTCCCTGAATTGACATTTTCTATAGAAAAATTCGCTGAATTGACATTTTCTATAGAAAAAGTTCGCTTAAATGACTTTCTCTTTAGAAAAAGTTCTCTGAATTGACTTTTTCTACAGAAAAAGCTCTCTGAATTGAATTTTTCTATAGAAAAAGTTCGCTGAATTGACTTTTTCTATAGAAAGAAATCGCTAAATTGTCTTTTTCTATAGAAAAAGTTTGCTGAATTGACTTTTTCTATAGAAAAAGTTCGCTTAAAAGACATTTTCTTTAGAAAAAGTTCGCTGAATTGACTTTCTCTATAGAAAAATTTTGCTAACTTGACTTTTTTATTGAAAAATTCACTGAATTGACTCTTTCTTTAGAAAAAGTTCGCTGAATTGACTTTTTCTACAGACAAATTAGCTGAATTAAACTTTTTCTATAGAAAAAGTTCGCTGAATTGACTTTGTCTATAGAAAGAAATCGCTAAATTGTCTTTTTCTACAGAAAAAGTTTGCTGAGTTGACTTTTTCTATAGAAAAAGTTCGCTGAATTGACTTTTTCTTTAGAAAAAGTTCGCTAATTGATTTTTCTATAGAAAAAGTTCGCGCGAATTGACTTTTTCTGTAGAAAGAAATCGCTAAATTGTCTTTTTCTATAGAAAAAGTTTGCTGAATTGACTTTTTCTATAGAAAAAGTTCGCTGAATTGCCTTGTTCTATAGAAAAAGTTCGCTGAATTTACTTTTTCTATAGAAAAAGTTCGATGTCTTGACTTTTTCTATAGAAAAAGTTCGCTACATGACTTTTTCTATAGAAAAAGTTCGCTGACTTGATTTTTTCTATAGAGAAAGTTGGCTAAATTGACTTTTTCTATAAAAAAAAGTTTGATTGAAGTGACCTTTTCTATAGAAAAATTCGCTGAATTGACTTTTTCTATAGAAAAAGTTCGTTGAATTGACTTTTTCTATAGAAAAAGTTCGCTGAATTGACTTTTTCTGTAGAAAAAGTTGACTGAATTGACTTTTTCAATAGAAAAGTTTGGCAGAATTGATCTTTTTAGAGAAAAAGTAAACTGAATAAAAGTTTTCTATCAAAAAATCAGTTCAGTTCTTGGTATTTAATTTACTCACAGAAAATTTTTCTTAAATTGACATTTGCTACAGAACACCTGAACTGTATTATTGTCCTTCCTAGGGTAAACTTCTACGCTTTAATTTGATTTTCGTAGAGTTTCTTACAAGAAAATTTCACCTAATTGTTTTTATTTTATTCAGTCCAATATTTTTAATTTTAAAATTCATAATCGTCGTAAACAGGTAAGGTACCCATTCCGGTGGATGTCGTGCCAGTTGGTAAAGTAGTTGTTGATCCTGTTCCACTTGACATTGCGTAAGTTAGGCTCGGAGTGAGACCAGTTGCTGTGGAATATGTTGAAGGGATTTCAACTCCGTCGGCTGATGTTGTTGTGTGACCTAAAGCCACACAAAGCGTTAGAACAACGAACGATATCTGATAGAACCACTTCATGGTTGAGATTAAACTGAACTGACGTTATTTCTTAACAGCTACAAAGTTATATGTGTTGAAAATTTTTATTAAAACTATCCAGTCTGCTGTAACTGAGATTTCAAAACAGATACATACACCTCAAACTTATTTGGATATATTGAGACTGGTGTTTTAGTTGTTAAAAACCACAATGATTAGTTGTTTGGGCTATTGATTTTTATAATCTTTGCTGAATAGTTTTTTTTAGAAAATTGATTAACTTGAATTTTTCTTTGAGTGTATTTGCCTTCCTTAAGAAACCGAGTTATGGCTTAGTTGGTCTTCAAAAGGTATTTCCATATTTTTTTTACAACAGTTTGTCAAGAAGTCATCATTTTTTTGTTGCTGGGTAAATGGTGGAAAGGGTGTTAGTCTATGGCTGAATTTTTTTGAGTGTATTTGCCTTCGTTAAGAAACCGAGTTATGGCTTAGTTGGTCTTCAAAAGGTATTTCCATATTTTTTTTACAACAGTTTGTCAAGAAGTCATCATTTTTTTGTTGCTGGGTAAATGGTGGAAAGGGTGTTAGTCTATGGCTTTGATAAAATGCCATCAAAATCATGATTTCTATACATACATCAAGCAGTTTAATGCCTTTACGTGTCTTATGTGGCCTATCACACATGCAGCTAGATGGGGATTTGCGGGGCATTGGATTGGTTGGTTGGTTGGTCTTTTGTGGCAAATTACAAGGGTTATTGAGCAAATCACTATCCGGGGTCTCATACTTTTAGGACAATGGATGTGTATGTGTGAGTGTGTGTGCAATTTTGCTATCATTTCCATATTGTTGTTGTTTTTTATTGTTGTTATTCTTAGTCAAGGTTTATCTTGGTAACATTGTTATTGTATTGAGATTGTTAATATAATTTGTTTGATTTTATTTGTCTAAGTGATGGCCAGGATGGGAGGGTGGTTGGACTTTTTTAATACTTTTGAGACTTTGTCAGTACGGGTAGTAACCCTTTTAGCAAAAATATGGGTTAAAACGTGTGGGCCTATATGTGTGTGCGTATTTGCCCATGATTCCATTTGGTCATTATGATTTGACAAATTTTTTACTGTCAAGTCATAATAGTAAATGTATTAATACGATACCAAAGGGTCTAATAAAATCTATGCTCTTTCATGCCTTTTTCCTATTCCTTATGGCAACAATGAAATGAAATGAAATGATTTGGGACAACTAAATAAAGAAATGAATGAATGAATGGATGCATAAATAAATGCCTTAGGACCTGCACGTTTCTTATATTAATTTTTATTGAAATTGTTAAAAAGGAACAACTAGTGGCCGTTTCGTTTTCTATTCTCTTAAAAAAATGAGAAATCCCTTTTGTTATAAAAATATAAAAGGATTACTGAAAGGATTTTCAGTTTCAATTAATTTAACAAAAATCCTTTGAGATGGTGTGGGCATGGCAGGAATATTTATTTATATTTTTATAAATATCACACACTCATGAGTTCAAAAAACTGGCATTTCAGGTGAAAACAGGCTTAGTTTTTTTATGCTGATTCATCTAAAAGACCCTAAATCTACTTTCTACAATAAACACAAACATATTGAATCAATTAATATATTTTGAAAATAATATATTAAAGCAAACATAGAAACACTTGTTTCAATACCCAATTTAGACCAAACAAATGTCGGTATATTCACAAAAACTATTGGTTTGATTCCCAAATAAACTTAGATTTCGCGTCTAAACAGGAAATGAAAAAAAAAACAAAAAATTACAAAAAAAAAAAGTAAATAGTTTCCATCTGGATTCAAAGTTTTTTTTACCATTTAAGCCATTTGTCCCACGCTTTCTACACTCACTATTCAACACTTGGAGCTATGAAGTACTTGGCTTTAATTTTCTTCACTATTTGTGTTGCTTTGTGCAGCACTACCCGCTTGCCGCATAGGAGGAGTGGTTGTTCGAATCCATTCGCCCACTCAGTTCCGGTGATTGCAGTACAACAACCACAAACACCATGGACTGGTTTCACTGGATATTTACCGCGTTGTTGGGGTGGATGTCCTAAGAGGCCAAAACCAAGCCATCCTATCTATCCAACAGGTACCCCTACAGCACCAGGCACAGGATCAGGTACCCCTTCAGCACCAGGCACAGGATCAGGTACCCCTTCAGGACCAGGCACAGGATCAGGTACCCCTCCAGGTACGCCTTCATATCCTGGTACATCTCCCACCACTGGCACTTACTAAGTAATATTAAAAAAAATCTATGATAATAAAGAACGATTTTTTAAAAAGTCAATGTTGTGAGAGAATTTTTAAAGAATATTATTCAGGCAACAAAAGGCTCACGAACAAATGGATTTTTAAAAGAATATTTTTCCAGCAACGATAGGTCCACAAACGCGGATCTTTAAATAATAGTTCTCAAACAACAAAAGATCCAAAAACGTGAAACTTTAAAAGAAACGTGGCCCACAAACGTGGATTTTTAAAAGAATATTTTTCAAGCAACAAAAGGCCCACAAACGTGGATTTTTAAAAGAATATTTTTCAAGCAACAAAAGGCCCACAAACGTGGATTTTTAAAAGAATATTTTTCAAGCAACAAAAGGCCCACAAACGTGGATTTTTAAAAGAATATTTTTCAAGCAACAAAAGGCCCACAAACGTGGATTTTTAAAAGAATATTTTTCAAGCAACAAAAGGCCCACAAACGTGGATTTTTAAAAGAATATTTTTCAAGCAACAAAAGGCCCACAAACGTGGATTTTTAAAAGAATATTTTTCTCCAAACAAAAGGCCCACAAACGTGGATTTTTAAAAGAATATTTTTCAAGCAACAAAAGGCCCACAAACGTGGATTTTTAAAAGAATATTTTTCAAGCAACAAAAGGCCCACAAACGTGGATTTTTAAAAGAATATTTTTCAAGCAACAAAAGGCCCACAAACGTGGATTTTTAAAAGAATATTTTTCAAGCAACAAAAGGCCCACAAACGTGGATTTTTAAAAGAATATTTTTCAAGCAACAAAAGGCCCACAAACGTGGATTTTTAAAAGAATATTTTTCAAGCAACAAAAGGCCCACAAACGTGGATTTTTAAAAGAATATTTTTCAAGCAACAAAAGGCCCACAAACGTGGATTTTTAAAAGAATATTTTTCAAGCAACAAAAGGCCCACAAACGTGGATTTTTAGAAGAATATTTTTCTCCAAACAGAAGGCCCACAAACGTGGATTTTTAGAAGAATATTTTTCTCCAAACAAAAGGCCAACAAACGTGGATTTTTAAAAGAATATTTTTCTCCAAACAAAAGGCCCACAAACGTGGATTTTTAAAAGAATATTTTTCTCCAAACAAAAGGCCCACAAACGTGGATTTTTAAAAGAATATTTTTCTCCAAACAAAAGGCCCACAAACGTGGATTTTTAAATGAATATTTTTCTCCAAACAAAAGGCCCACAAACTTGGATTTTTAAAAGAATATTTTTCTCCAAACAAAAGGCCCACAAACGTGGATTTTTAAAAGAATATTTTTCTCCAAACAAAAGGCCCACAAACGTGGATTTTTAAAAGAATATTTTTCTCCAAACAAAAGGCCCACAAACGTGGATTTTTAAAAGAATATTTTTCTCCAAACAAAAGGCCCACAAACGTGGATTTTTAAAAGAATATTTTTCGTTTGTTTTGTTTTAGTTGAAGATTCAATCATATGATTGTCTAAGTCTGGAGTTTCCCCCATTGGCTTAACTTCATCACTTTCCTCTTTGCAGAGAAAAATGTTTACAAAAACGCACTGACAGCTTGCAAAATGTTTACTGATCGCTACCAATATCATGATTTCATCCCGGCGAAAGGAATTATCAATTGGCTTTTCAGTTTTTGAAATGATGATTTTTTAGTGAAAACCTGAACTCTTTAAGCATCGAGTATTCTCATGTTAATGAGAATGATGCTCACTTTTCGGCTTTCCCAAAAAAACACCAGAACAAAATATTTGCAAGCTGACAGCACGATTCAACTAAGAAATCATCGATTTCTGTTAAGTTGAAATAACATCAACACAGTTACCTGTGAGTATGTCGGTGGAATTTTATTTACAAAATTCCGTTTTGCGCGAGCCTTCGCTGTTTTTTGTTTGTTTTGTTTTAGTTGAAGATTCAATCATATGATTGTCTAAGTCTGGAGTTTCCCCCATTGGCTTAACTTCATCACTTTCCTCTTTGCAGAGACAAAAAACAGCGAAGGCTCGCGCAAAACGGAATTTTGTAAATAAAATTCCACCGACATACTCACAGGTAACTGTGTTGATGTTATTTCAACTTAACAGAAATCGATGATTTCTTAGTTGAATCGTGCTGTCAGCTTGCAAATATTTTGTTCTGATGTTTTTTTGGGAAAGCCGAAAAGTGAGCGTCATTCTCATTAACATGAGAATACTCGATGCTTAAAGAGTTCAGGTTTTCACTAAAAAATCATCATTTCAAAAACTGAAAAGCCAATTGATAATTCCTTTCGCCGGGATGAAATCATGATATTGGTAGCGATCAGTAAACATTTTGCAAGCTGTCAGTGCGTTTTTGTAAACATTTTTCTCTGCAAAGAGGAAAGTGATGAAGTTAAGCCAATGGGGGAAACTCCAGACTTAGACAATCAAGAATATTTTTCTCCAAACAAAAGGCCCACAAACGTGGATTTTTAAAAGAATATTTTTCTCCAAACAAAAGGCCCACAAACGCGGATTTTTAAAAGAATATATTTCTCCAAACAAAAGGCCCACAAACGTGGATTTTTAAAAGAATATTTTTCTCCAAACAAAAAAACAAAAGGCCCACAAACGTGGATTTTTAAAAGAATATTTTTCTCCAAACAGAAGGCCCACAAACGTGGATTTTTAAAAGAATATTTTTCTCCAAACAAAAGGCCAACAAACGTGGATTTTTAAAAGAATATTTTTCTCCAAACAAAAGGCCCACAAACGTGGATTTTTAAAAGAATATTTTTCTCCAAACAAAAGGCCCACAAACGTGGATTTTTAAAAGAATATTTTTCTCCAAACAAAAGGCCCACAAACGTGGATTTTTAAAAGAATATTTTTCTCCAAACAAAAGGCCCACAAACGTGGATTTTTAAAAGAATATTTTTCTCCAAACAAAAGGCCCACAAACGTGGATTTTTAAAAGAATATTTTTCTCCAAACAAAAGTCCCACAAACGTGCATTTTTAAAAGAATATATTTCTCCAAACAAAAGGCCAACAAACGTGGATTTTTAAAAGAATATTTTTCTCTAAACAAAAGGCCCACAAACGTGGATTTTTAAAAGAATATTTTTCTCCAAACAAAAGGCCCACAAACGTGCATTTTTAAAAGAATATATTTCTCCAAACAAAAGGCCCACAAACGTGGATTTTTAAAAGAATATTTTTCTCCAAACAAAAGGCCCACAAACGTGGATTTTTAAAAGAATATTTTTCTTCAAACAAAAGACCCACAAACGTGGATTTTTAAAAGAATATTTTTCTCCAAACAAAAGGCCCACAAACGTGGATTTTTAAAAGAATATTTTTCTCCAAACAAAAGGCCCACAAACGTGGATTTTTAAAAGAATATTTTTCTCCAAACAGAAGGCCCACAAACGTGGATTTTTAAAAGAATATTTTTCTCCAAACAAAAGGCCCACAAACGTGGATTTTTAAAAGAATATTTTTCTCCAAACAAAAGGCCCACAAACGTGCATTTTTAAAAGAATATTTTTCTCCAAACAAAAGGCCCACAAACGTGCATTTTTAAAAGAATATTTTTCTCCAAACAAAAGGCCCACAAACGTGCATTTTTAAAAGAATATTTTTCTCCAAACAAAAGGCCCACAAACGTGCATTTTTAAAAGAATATTTTTCTCCAAACAAAAGGCCCACAAACGTGGATTTTTAAAAGAATATTTTTCTCCAAACAAAAGGCCCACAAACGTGGATTTTTAAAAGAATATTTTTCAAGCAACAAAAGGCCCACAAACGTGGATTTTTAAAAGAATATTTTTCAAGCAACAAAAGGCCCACAAACGTGGATTTTTAAAAGAATATTTTTCAAGCAACAAAAGGCCCACAAACGTGGATTTTTAAAAGAATATTTTTCAAGCAACAAAAGGCCCACAAACGTGGATTTTTAAAAGAATATTTTTCTCCAAACAAAAGGCCCACAAACGTGCATTTTTAAAAGAATATTTTTCTCCAAACAAAAGGCCCACAAACGTGCATTTTTAAAAGAATATTTTTCTCCAAACAAAAGGCCCACAAACGTGCATTTTTAAAAGAATATTTTTCTCCAAACAAAAGGCCCACAAACGTGCATTTTTAAAAGAATATTTTTCAAGCAACAAAAGGCCCACAAACGTGGATTTTTAAAAGAATATTTTTCTCCAAACAAAAGGCCCACAAACGTGCATTTTTAAAAGAATATTTTTCTCCAAACAAAAGGCCCACAAACGTGCATTTTTAAAAGAATATTTTTCTCCAAACAAAAGGCCCACAAACGTGGATTTTTAAAAGAATATTTTTCTCCAAACAAAAGGCCCACAAACGTGGATTTTTAAAAGAATATTTTTCAAGCAACAAAAGGCCCACAAACGTGGATTTTTAAAAGAATATTTTTCAAGCAACAAAAGGCCCACAAACGTGGATTTTTAAAAGAATATTTTTCAAGCAACAAAAGGCCCACAAACGTGGATTTTTAAAAGAATATTTTTCTCCAAACAAAAGGCCCACAAACGTGGATTTTTAAAAGAATATTTTTCAAGCAACAAAAGGCCCACAAACGTGGATTTTTAAAAGAATATTTTTCAAGCAACAAAAGGCCCACAAACGTGGATTTTTAAAAGAATATTTTTCAAGCAACAAAAGGCCCACAAACGTGGATTTTTAAAAGAATATTTTTCAAGCAACAAAAGGCCCACAAACGTGGATTTTTAAAAGAATATTTTTCAAGCAACAAAAGGCCCACAAACGTGGATTTTTAAAAGAATATTTTTCTCCAAACAAAAGGCCCACAAACGTGGATTTTTAAAAGAATATTTTTCTCCAAACAAAAGGCCCACAAACGTGGATTTTTAAAAGAATATTTTTCTCCAAACAAAAGGCCCACAAACGTGCATTTTTAAAAGAATATTTTTCTCCAAACAAAAGGCCCACAAACGTGGATTTTTAAAAGAATATTTTTCTCCAAACAAAAGGCCCACAAACGTGGATTTTTAAAAGAATATTTTTCAAGCAACAAAAGGCCCACAAACGTGGATTTTTAAAAGAATATTTTTCAAGCAACAAAAGGCCCACAAACGTGGATTTTTAAAAGAATATTTTTCAAGCAACAAAAGGCCCACAAACGTGGATTTTTAAAAGAATATTTTTCAAGCAACAAAAGGCCCACAAACGTGGATTTTTAAAAGAATATTTTTCAAGCAACAAAAGGCCCACAAACGTGGATTTTTAAAAGAATATTTTTCTCCAAACAAAAGGCCCACAAACGTGGATTTTTAAAAGAATATTTTTCTCCAAACAAAAGGCCCACAAACGTGGATTTTTAAAAGAATATTTTTCTCCAAACAAAAGGCCCACAAACGTGGATTTTTAAAAGAATATTTTTCTCCAAACAAAAGGCCCACAAACGTGGATTTTTAAAAGAATATTTTTCTCCAAACAAAAGGCCCACAAACGTGGATTTTTAAAAGAATAATTTTCAAGCAACAAAAAGCCCGCTAAAGTGGATTTTTAAAAGAATAATTTTCAAGCAACAAAAGGCCCACAAACGTGGATTTTTAAAAGAATATTTTTCTCCAAACAAAAGGCCCACAAACGTGGATTTTTAAAAGAATATTTTTCAAGCAACAAAAGGCCCACAAACGTGGATTTTTAAAAGAATATTTTTCTCCAAACAAAAGGCCCACAAACGTGGATTTTTAAAAGTATATTTTTCTCCAAACAAAAGGCCCACAAACGTGGATTTTTAAAAGTATATTTTTCTCCAAACAAAAGTCCAACAAACGTGGATTTTTAAAAGAATATTTTTCTTCAAACAAAAGCCCAACAAACGTGGATTTTTAAAAGAATATTTTTCTCCAAACAAAAGGCCCAAAAACGTGGATTTTTAAAAGAATATTTTTCAAGCAACAAAAGGCCCACAAACGTGGATTTTTAAAAGAATATTTTTCAAGCAACAAAATGCCCACAAACGTGGATTTTTAAAAGAATATTTTTCAAGCAACAAAAGGCCCACAAACGTAGATTTTTAAAAGAATATTTTTCAAGCAACCAAAAGCCCACAAACGTGGATTGTTAACCAATATTTTTCAAACAACAAAAGCCCACAAACGTGGATTGTTAACCAATATTTTTCAAACAACAAAAGCCCCACAAACTTGGATTTTTAAAAGAATATTTATTTTCAAAAGAATATTTTTCATACACCAAAAGACCAACACAGGTGTATTTTCAAAAGAATATTTTTCGAAGGACCAAAATACCCACCTGCATATCTAAAAACTTTCCTTGAGAAAAATACATCAATTTCTGCTAGATATTTTTTTTATTTATGTAGAATGAATACTATTTTTAAATGTTTCAGGCTTCAAACTCAATTTAGCTCTGACAGCCATTGTTCCAGTTGCAGCTTAACCAACGCATTAAACTATCCCAAGGTGAATTAGAGTTGGAAAATACCATAATCGGCGACGGTGTCTTCTGATCCTTTTGGCAGGGCGGTTTGTCATCAACAACTGGTGATCTGGGGTAACTTGGAGGACTACTACTGGGTGCAGTGCCCTGTGCAGAGACCGATCCCACAATTAGGCCAAACAAAGCCACAAGAATAGTAAAAATGAATTTCATTTTGGTGAATACTGGCAATGAACAAAATTGGCAAGGTTTTTATAGTCAGCAGAGATAGATTGTTTAACAAGTTAAGTTTATTTTTAATAATACGATTAATTAATAAATAGTTTATTAATTAATAAAGTTTATTCATTAATAAATAATTAAAATAACGTTTTCATTAACTTTTGGGTATTTCCCTTTCTTAACTGGTTCTTAGGCTAACACAAGATATTTCTTATTTATTTTCCAGACGCCTCATTAAAAAATACATTGCGTCATTGCATATCTCCACAGCTATATAAACATAAGGCTATGGATAAAAGAAATTAGTATTATTTTAAAAATAAGTAGCATTATGTCTACACGAACAACAATAATATTATTAATTTTAGTTATTTTGTATTGTCCAAATTCCTCTGCAGCACTTCGAACAATTTATAATTCCACCAGCCGACATCATTATGTCCCCTGTACCAATGAACGGTGTAATCAATACAAGCCAGGATTGTATATCAACACACAGGGTCAACAATATTCTGGGGATTCTGAAATACAAACTACTGAACAGCCTCAAAAGAGTGTTTCCATATATCGAAACTGGCCCAGTGTATTACCAGCAAAATTTAGTATAAATTCCATTGAAACTACCAGCCATAGACCAGATTCTCAGAATCCTCTGAAATCAACGAACAAAAGGTATGAAATTCGAACTACTGAACAACCTCAAACGATGTTGCCCACACGCAATCAGTGGCCTGGAGCATTGCCACCTATTTCTGGTGCTAATTACGCAGAAACCACTAGTCAGAAACCTGATTCTCAAAAATCTCTTGAACAATCTACAAAAAAGGTTCATATTAGAAATTCTTGGCCTAGAGTATTACCATCAGTATCCATAGAAACTACCAGCCAAAAACCTGATATCCATAAGCTCTTGGAATCTAGCATGGAGTCTAGCACGGCTTCTGAAATTCAAGCTACTACTTTACCACCTCAAAAGAACTTTCCAGTTATTGCTTACTGGCCTAAAGCATTTGCACCCATCTCTTCCAATTCGATTGAGACTACCAGTCAAAATCCAATGGCAAATAAAAATGCCAACTCAACGAAATCATCTTCATCTAGGCATAGAACAGCCAGAGAATTTTTTAGACCCTATGTGCGTTATTTTTATCGTTAATAATTTTTCGAATAAAGAAATAAATAAATGTTAACAAATCGAAATGAAATTAGAAATTGAAAAAATCTACGTGCACGGTGCGCCTGAACCAACTTTAAATGGAAGGTGCTTACACCTGGGAAATTTTTGCGGATTCAGAAACTACAATGCTCAATCGTGAAAACCTAAAGGAAACTCTAAAACTGTGAACATTGACCGCGATTTATTTTAAAAGCGCTCCGGAGATTTTTTGTTTTTTGATTTTTCTCAGCTATGAACATTTCAGAATCCGTTTACACCCATTCATGTAAATTTGGTTCAGGCGCACCGTGCGAAGTTTACCACGGTGCTCTTGAAACAATTTTAAATGGAAGGTGCTTACACCTTGGAAGTTTTAGCGGATTCTGAAACTACAATATTCATAGATGAGAAAAATCAAAAAACAAAAAAATCGCCGGAGCGCTTTTTAAATAAATCGCGATTTAAGTTGACATTTTTAGGGGTTGCTAAGGATTTCACGATTTTGCTTAGAAACCGCTAGTCCTATCAAAATGATATTAAAGAAAGTATTGTAGCTATGAAAATTCTCTACTAGATCGACCTTTATGTTATTTTCGTAGTTTTTACCATTTTTGAGATATAGAAGTTCAAATTGGGACAATGCACTGACTGTATCGCCCCCTTATAAAACAATGTCATGAAGGGTGCGCCTTAACTAACTTTTGACGAAAACCGCTTGCACAGGGGAAGTTTTTGTGAATTCTGAAATAACAATGTTCATAGATGAGAAAAATCCAAAAACAAACAAAAATCGCTGTAGGGATATTTAAATAATTCGCGCTTAAAATTCAATTTTTTTTTGTTTTTTTACGTTTTTACGATTTTGCTTAGAAACCGCAGGTCCAATCGAAATGGAGCTAAAGAAAATATTGTAGCTGTGAAAATTCTCTAGAGGATTGACGTGTATCATTTGTTCCCAGCCTGTACCATTTTTGAGATAAAGAAGCTCAGTTTACATTCTTAGGTTTTTTTTGTTAAGGTTTCGCGATTTTGCTTGAATACGGTACGTCTTATCGATATGGGACCTGACAAAATCTTAAAGCTGTGAAAATACTCCACAAGACTGGTTTAAGTAACTTATCTTAAGTTGTACCATTTTTTTAGATATATAAGTTTAAGTTGGGAATTTGCAGTCATGACATTGTTTTAAAAGGGGGCGATACAGAATTGAATTGAATTTGAATTGTCCCAATTTGAACTTCTATATCTCAAAAACGGTAAAACCGACAAGAATACCATGAAGGTAGATCTTGTAGAGAATTTTCTTTAGTCTCATTTGATAGGACTAGCGGTTTCTAAACAAGATCGGGGGCCACCGTGGTGCAATGGTTAGCACGTCCGCCTTGCACTCAGAAGGTCTGCGGTTCGAATCCCAGGCCAAGCAACATCAAATTTTCAAAGGTGGCAAAATTCCCCCTCAGTAATGCTTGGCGACATTTCCTGAGTATTTAAGCCATGAAAAACTTCTTTACAAGTGGTGTCGTAAGACACGCCGTTTGGACTCGGCAATAAAAAGTAGGTCCCATATCATTGAGCCAATATGAATCGGCGTGCACTCATTGATATGAGAGAAGTCTCCCTTGTCCCATCTGGGATGTTTGTGGAACAATTATGTTATATTATAGCGGTTTCTAAACAAGATCGTGAAAAATGTCAACTTAAATCGCGATTTATTTAAAAAGCGCTCCGGCGATTTTTTGTTTGTTTTTTGCTCTTTCTCATATATAAACATTATAGTTTCGGAATCCGCAAACACTTCCGAGGTGTAAGCACCTTCCATTGTTTCAAGAGCACCGTGTTATGTGACTCCTGCAAAATATGCATTACTAAAATGTGATTTTTGTTTTTCATTTAATGATGCGTCTGGAAAATAAATGGCCTAAGAATCAATTAAGATTGGAAAATACCCACAAGTAATTGAAAACTTTATTTCAATTATTTAATAATTAATAAACATTACATTAATATGTCCAAAAAACTATTTTTTCGGACTATAAAAACCTAGCAAATTTCGATCACTGTCATTAGTTTCCAAATTGAAGTTTAATTTTACTATACTTGTGGCTTTGCTTGGCCTAATTGTGGGATCGGTCTCTGCACAGGGCAGTGCACATAGTAGTAATTCTCCAAGTTACCCCAGACCACCAGTCGTAGATTACAAACCGCCCTGCCAAAAGGATCTGAAAACACCACCACCGATTATGGTGGTTTCCAATTCTAATTCAGCTGCAACTGGAACAATGCACGATGGGGCCGATGATAAGTTTTTGAGGCAAAAAATCACAGGGGCAAGCTAGACCTTCAAAATTTCGTGCAGATGTTTATAATCGGCCTAGAAGCTAATCTGCCAAATTTGGTTGATATCGGTTCATATATAGATATAGCTCTCATATATATGTTCGCCCGATTTCGAGTAATTGATGGACCAAACACGAAAATTCTGTCCAATTATGATGATATTTGGAATATGTGGCGGAATTCGGACTAGAAATAAGTTTGCCAGGTTATTTTGAAATCGGTTCAAATTTGGATATAGCTCCCTTATATATTTTCGCACGATTTGAGGTATTTCGTGCAACATGCAATTTCTGTCCAATTTCAAAGAAATTTGAAACGTGTGACAGGATTTGGTCTAGAAAGATGTTTGCTAAATTATATTGAAATCGGTTCAGATTTGGATATAGCTCCCATACATATTTGCACCCGATTTTAGGTATTTGGTGCAACAAACACGCAAATTCTATCCAATTTCGATGAAATTTAAAATGTGTGACGAAATTACGTCTAGAAAAAAATTATGCCAAATTATATCGAAATCGGTTCAGATTTGGATATAGCTCCCATACATATTTTCACCCGATTTTAGGTATTTCGTGCAGCAATCGCGCTATATATGTTCAATTGTGATGAAATTTAAAGTGTGTGACGGAATTTGGTCTAGAAAACATTATTGAGACATCATATTGAAATCGGTTCAGATTTGGATATATCGTTCATAAATTTTCTCTGTCGACGTTAATTGTTTTCTCAATTTAGTTGGTTGATACCGAACTTCATTGAGAACATAGTTTAAATATTTTTCATAGCAGACTTCCGAAGCAAGTTTTCTTCCTTCACTATAATCCACATTAGGGCGCCCTCTCTTCTTTTTATCATTACCTTGTTCTAGCGTAAATGCTGTGTCGCTAGCTAACCATAAGCTTTCAAATTGTAATACACGACTTTTTGACCTCCAATTTTTTATCCATTCTATAAGGTGTTTAGGTTTTCGCTGATTTTCCAACCAAAAATAAAAAATATCCAAATTTTTAAGTTTTACGAAATCTGGAAGTTGATAATTTTTTTATTCGCAAGTATACGCAAAAATTGTTTTCAAAATCTGTTAGCCGACATTGTCACCTTTCACCAGGTACATATTTTTACGAGAAAGCACCCTGAAGCCGAAAGTTCTACTCCAAAGAACACATGGACGATACCACAGTCTACATCAAAAACCACCACTTACCGACACAACAAATTATTGACCACATCTAATATTACATTTACACTTATAATAATAATCTTAATTTACATACCATTACCCGTATTTTCATTTTTTAAAAAATAGATAATAAACAGATCAGGTTTTGGCGCCAAAATACTTAAATTGTTTAATTACGACTGAATATCAGAAATAAACGGAATCATAATTATGACATCTTTGACAGCTTGGCATGTCGCCGTGGGTCGTTGCCAGATTGTGATTTTTTGGTTTTGTAGGTTTGAAAGTGTTAAGAATATAATTCCGTCGTTATTTGATTTCAATCGCTGACTTGAAAAAATTACTTTTTGCCTCAAAAACCTGCCATTGGCCCCATCGTGCAATGGCTGTCAGAGCTAAATTGAAGCCTGAAACATTTAAATGTAGTATTCATTCTACATAAATAAAAAAATATCTAATAGAAATTGATGTATTATTTTCTAGGAAAGTTATAAGATATGAAGGTGGGTATTTTTGTCCTAGGAAAAATATTTTTTTGAAAATCCACCTGCGCTTGTCTCTTGGTGAATGAAAAAAAAAAATATTTTAAAAATCCACCTGTGTTGGTCTTTTGGTGAATGAAAACAAATTCTTTTAAAAATCCACATTTGTGGGCCTTTTGTCGCTAGTCGAATGAAGAGGCCAGTCATTCTACAGTATTGACATCTGAGACCACCCACTCTAAACTAGCAGTCTTTTTGGTCACGTTCTCCCACTTAGTGGCCTTTTACGAGAGGTTCTTTGAATAATTCGCCACTCAGACCACCTTCTCTAATTCTCTAATATAGTGTCTGCCGATGACAGACAAATTAGTGGTATATGAGGTCAGTCATCCTGAAATAGGAACATCTTGGGCCACCTTCTCCCATTTAGTGTAATTTTACGACAAACAGGCTATACAAGTACTTTTATTCTTTAATATAGTGGCTGTTATTAATTTAAAGTAGTATCGAATGGCAGATTTTCTAAGCAGAATCCTCATATGCCACGTTGCCTTATGTAGTAATATATCCTAATATAGTGGCCGTCGTGTCCAAATACTATAGAGAAGTGACATTAGGGCCAGACACTTCAATGTATTGGTATCTGCAGATAGTCTCTTAAAGTAGAAACCTCATATTCCACGTTCTCACTTTCGAACAGCTGAGGCCACCTCCTCTAGTTTAGTGAACTTTGCAGCAGTTTCTTAGCCCACCTTTTTATATTTATGTTCAAGCGCACATAAAGCCAGCCTCTTCTAAGCAGTGGTATCTGAAGCCAGCCACTCCTTAGTATCAGCCTCATAGGTCACCTTCTCCCATAATGTATCCTTTAAAGACAGGTAGTAGAGGTAGTAGTAAACCACCTTTTCTAATTTAGTTGATTTTGAGACGAGGCCAGCCATTTTAAATTAATTGATTTTAAGATCTGCAAAGTAGTGGAATCCAAAGTTAACCATTTTAAAGAAGAACCTGTTGGGCACCTTTTCCGATTCAATGGTTTTTTTCAACCAGCTACTACAAAGTATTGGCTTCTGAAGCCACTTTCCTTACTTTATCGACCTTTAAAGCAATAGCATATGAGGCCAGCTACTCTTATAGCTAAACCTCTTGGGGCACCTCCATTTTAGTGAATTTTTACACTAGCTGTTATACATTAGAGGCCTCCGAGGCCACCTTCTCTTATTATAACCTCAGTATTTATGCTAATGAGGGCACATATATACACTTTCATACGAGCAAAATGTGTCTCATCGAAATAATGGTTTTAGACCCCAACGCCAGTTTCTCTAAAGTTTTAGACCACGTGCTGTAATTTAGTGGCAGTTGGGGTCAGCAGATGGAAGGTGGTGAGACCTGAGGCCGGTCACTTTTAAGTTGCGGCCTCTTAAGTCATCTTATCTCATTTAGTTGTCTTTTTCAGCAGCTACTCTGAATTAATGGAGTCTGGGGCCAGGCATAGAAGAGTAGCAGCCTCTTAGGTAACGTTCTATTTTGGCGCCAGATACTCTAAAGAAATGGCTTATTAGTTCTGATAATCCTAAGTAGTGGCTTTATTTTGTTGGGGGCGCTGAATCAACCCGCTCTGACAGAATTTACCGCCGCTGCACAGTGGCTCAGAATCGTTTTTTTCCTGGTCAAAACTCTGTAACTTTTGAACGGATATAGATATTTTTATATATTCTTGTTTCGACAGATAACATAATCAGCGTTCCGATGCATTAAAAACATTCGAATTCTGCCTATTAGTTGCAGAGGAATTCAAAGTCAAAGTTAAACATTCTTTAAAAACTCCACAATTTTATACCCATTGAACCTTTAAAATCACTCTTTTAAAATCCACGGTTGTGGGTTTTAGGCCCTTGAAAATATGTATATATTTTAATATACACGTTTTTTGATCTTTTAGTCCTTGAAAAACATTGTCTTTTAAATTCAAGTGTGTGGGCCTTCAATCTTCGTAAATTATTCCATTAAAAATCTACGTCTGTGCGTCTTTTAGCTTTTGGACAATATTCCACGTTTGCATTATAAGAAAAAAGTACAATATTGAATCTTTAAAACAACGTTGTTCTTTATTATCATAGATTTGTTAATATTACTTAGTAAGTGCCAGAGGTGGGGTATGTACCTGTACCGGGAGTGGCAGGAGGAGTGGTGCCCGTAGGGGTAGCTGTTGGGGTACCGGTCCCTGTTCCTGGCGCGGTTGGTGCTGGAGGTGAGGAAGGATAGCTTGGTTTTGGTCTCTTATGACAACCACCCCAGCAACGCGGTAACCAGCCAGTAAAACTGGTCCATGGTGTCTGTGGTTGTTGTACTACTATAACTGGAACTGATTGGCCGAAAGGATTTGAACAGCCTCTCCTATGCGGCAAGCAGGCAGCGCTACCCAAAGCAACACAAATTGTGAAGAAAATTAATGTCAAGTACTTCATTGCTCCCAGTGTTGAATACTGAATGCGGAAATTATTGGAAATAGGGCTTATAAAGTCAAATTAACTTTGATTCCAATGGTACATTATTTTATTTTCGTATTCAATTCTTATTTTAATTTCCTGTTTGACGTCAAATTTAAGTTTAGTTCAAAATCAAAACAGTATTTGTTGTTAACGGAATAGGCGGATATTTGTTTGGTTTATATTGGGGCTGCTTGGTATTGAAACAAGTGTTGTTATATTGTTACAAAAACATTTTTTATTCAAAAAGTATAGTAATTTTTCAAAGGTTTTTTAAACTAAAGAAAAAATTTTTTCTTCGCCAACAATTCTTTTAAAAGCCTCGTTTGGTGATCTTTTGGTCCTTGGAACAAAACTAAAGCACCCCCCATTTGAGGTACAGCAAAAACTATTGAAATCAATGTTTCGTTGCTTATCCTCTGTTCTGGATGACACAATCACATCTTTTAGGCATAAAGGATACTAAATTATTAATTATTGCAGGCGAAATAATCGGTTTTCGGAAAATTTAGCTTAAATCCTCAAAATACTGAAAATCGGAAGTTACCGTTATATGGAGGCTACACTCAAACGTGGACCCAGGTCCACGATTTTTGGTGGATATGTTTTGTGACCACTAAGAACCCTAAGTACCAAATTACAGCTAATTTAGTAGGAAAATGTGTTTTAAATATCCAAAATACCGAAGATCGGAAGGTACCGCTATAAGGGGGCTATACCAAAATATTAGCCGATATTATTCATATTCATCCAAAAATGATGCTACAGCATCCACTAGTCAAATACAATACGCTAACGTTTAAAAATTAGCAAAAGAACGAATTGTAGAAGAACGATAGACGCCGGCTTATTCAGTCGACGACCAGCAAAAGAAACCTTTCATATCGACTAAAAATGAAGGAGCCAGACTGGCATTCGCCAAGACCCATTTGAACTGTTTTCCGATGAATCTATGTTTAATTTAAAGTATTCAGATGGTAAAAAGCTTCGACCAAATGGGCAACCGTTAAGTCCTAAATATTGCAAAGACGCTGTAAAACATGGAGGCGGAAGGTTTTTTGCTGGTCGTCGACTGAATAAGACGGCGTCTACCGTTCTTTTGCAATTCGTTCTTTTGCTAATTTTTAAACCTAAGGGATTTAGTGTTTGACCAGAGAATGCTGTAGCATCATTTTTGGATGAATATGAACAATATCGGCTAATGTTTTGGTATAGCCCCTTATAGCGGTACCTTCCGATCTTCGGTATTTTGGATATTTAAACCATATTTTCCTACTAAATTAGCTGTAATTTGGTACTTAGGGTTCTTAGTGGTCACAAAACATATCCCACAAAAATCGTGGACCTGGGTCCACGTTTGGGTGTAGCCCCCATATAACGGTAACTTCCGATTTTCAGTATTTTGAGGATTTAAGCTAAATTTTCCGAAAACCGATTATTTCGCCTGCAATAAATAATAATTTAGTATCCTCTATGCCTAAAAGATGTGATTGTGTCATCCAGAATAGAGGATAAGCAACGAAATATTGATTTCAATAGTTTTTGCTGTACCTCAAATGGGGGGTGCTTTAGTTTTGTCCGCTTATATTTGCGACCTAAAATGTTTTTTGAATTTTAACTGAATTTTATTAAATTCTGATCTCCTTATTTTTGTATTTTTCAATTATAAAGATATAAATAAATAAAAAGAAAAATAAAAAATAAATTTATAATTTAGTTTTCATAAAAAAATTATCATTTCAAAAAAATTTACTGAGGGGGTGCTTTAGTTTTGGCCGATACTGTATATTTATACCCTCAGCCTTTAGGCTATGAAGGGTATATACACTTTCAAACGGTCAAAATGTGCCTCATCGAAATAATGGTTTTAGACCCCAAGTATGTTTGGACAAAATGTGTTTCAGACAATTTGGAGTCCATTGAGCAATGTCCGTCCGTCTGTCTGTCTGCCTGTCTGGCTGGCTGGAGCGCACGATAACTCTCGAAGCGATGAACCGATTCGGATCAAATTTTGGCTTTCGTACTATTTTGCCCAAACTTAGTTTAAGTTCGAAGATGGGCTATATCGGTCCACTCCTTCCGGTACCTCCCACACAAAAGTTCGAAAATGTTCCGAAAATTTGTGCGCACCATAACTTTTCAAGGGAGTAACCGATTTGGTCTATACTTTGCACATCGTGAAACTTGTACCAGACTTAGATAAGGTTTCAATGTGGACTCAATCGGTCTTCTCCTTCGGGTACCTCCCACACAAAATTTCGGAAAAGTTCAGTTTAGGGCCATCTCTCGAATCGCTTTGATTTTTGTTTTAGCAACTTGTATTCACGGCCCTCCATACGGCGGTAAAAGTTCCATCAGGGGCAAAACCCTACTTCCTGAGAAAATAGCCTGAAAGGTTCAAAAAACCCCTATGACACCGTGTGTAGTGGTTGGAGCGCAAGATAACTCTCGAACGGATCTGCCGATTCGATCCGAAATTTGGCCTTCATAATATTTTGTCCAAACTTAGTTTAAGTTCCTAGATAAGCCATATCGGTTCACTCCTTCAGATATCTCCCCCACAAAAATTCAAAAATGTTCGGAAAAATTGTGCGCACGGTAACTCTTGAAGGGACGGACCGATTTGGTCCATACTTTACGCATCCTAGTATATCTTCCAAATATAGATCAGGTTTGAATATGGACTATATTTGCCCATTCCTTCGGGTACCTCCCACACAAAATTTCGGATAAGTTCACTTTAAGACCAGCTCTTGACTAACTTTGATTTCTGATGAAGCAACATGCAATCAGTGGCAAGTCCATACTTCTTGGGAAAACAGCCCGAAAGTTGTAAACACCCACTGTGGCACCATTTGTAGTAGTTGGAGAGCATAATTACTCTCGAAGTGATAGACCAATTTGGTCCAAAATTTTGCCTTCTAAAATGGCCCATATCGGTCCACTCCTTAGGATACCTCCCCCACAAAATTCAACATTTGTTTCCAAGTGCAGTTTAGGGTCTGTTCGGAGATCCTTTGGAAATTTCTACCGATGATGTACAGCCATATTATGTTTTCCGTGGACAAGTCCAAGCTTCCTTGCCTACTGCTCCAACAGGTGTACGATAACCCACTGAAATGACTTGTGTGCGCGATATTTATCGAAAAGATATGGCTCTCAAAATAAGATCAGCTTCCGTAATGCACTATGTCGGTTCATTCCCTTTAATCATAATCCACGTTTTTGTCGGCAAGTTCAAATGTCCAAAAAGTGCCACAAAATTCTGAAAGACCCTAAATACATTCGATCTGTCCGTAGATGAAAGTTCCAATTCAAAATTTTGTCCTTCATTGTGGGCCTTTTGTTGTTTGAAAAATATTCCTTTGAAAATCCACGTGTGTGGGACATTTATTGCTTGAAAAATATTCTTTAACGAGAAAAATATTTTATTACAAATCCACCTTTGCAGAGCTTTTTTTTTTGTCTTTCATTGTAGGCCTTTTATTGCTTGAAAAATATTCGTTTAAAAATCCACGTTTGTGGGCCTTTTGTTGCTTGAAAAATATTCTTTTAAAAATCCAAGTTTGTGGGCCTTTCATTGCTTGAAAAATATTCTTTTAAAAATCCAATCTTGTGGTCTGTTTTGTTCCTCGTTTGTGGGCCTTTTGATGCTTGAACATTTTTTTAAAAAATCCACGTTTGTGCGCCTTTTGTTGCTTGAAAAATATTCTTTTAAAAAATCCCCCTGAGTAAGCCTTTTGTTGTTGAAAATACTCTTTTAAAAATCCACGTTTGTGGGTCTTTTGTTGCTTGAAAAATATTCTTTCAAATTCCACGTTTGTGGGTCTTTTGTTGCTTGACAATTATTCTTTTAAAAATCCACGTTTGTGGGTCTTTGTTGCTTGAAAAATATTCTTTTAAAATCCTCGTTTGTGGGCCTTTGTTTGGAGAAAAATATTCCTTTAAAAATCCACGTTTGTGGGCCTTTTGTTTGGAGAAAAATATTCTTTTAAAAATCCACGTTTGTGGGCCTTTTGTTTGGAGAAAAATATTCTTTTAAAAATCCACGTTTGTGGGCCTTTTGTTTGGAGAAACATATTCTTTTTAAAATCCACGTTTGTGGGCCTTTTGTTTGGAGAAACATATTCTTTTTAAAATCCACGTCTGTGGGCCCCTTGTTGCTTGAAAAATATTATTTTAAAAATCCACGTCTGTTGGCCTTTTGTTGCTTGAAAAATATTCTTTAAAAAACCAACGTCTGTGAGCCTTTTGTTGCTTGAAAAATATTCTTTTAAAAATCCACGTTTGTGGGTCTATTGCTGCTTGAAAAACATTATATAAAAATTCTATGTTTGTAAGGGTTGGGTCCCGTAAAAGTATGCCTTTAAACGTCCACAAGTAAGCAAAAACACTCCATCTCCTCTTACCTTCATCTCTTCCTCCTTCTTTGTACAATTGTTAATATTTATTTAAAAATTAAAATTAGCTTTTTATTTTGATAATGTTTGTTTTGTGGTTTAGAAAAAAATCCCATAAATTTCTCATTATTATAGCCATTTCAGATTATTGCCATAATAATAATTTCTAATATTTATAGCCAGTATATAAAATACAATTACATACATACATTCACACAACAATATCAAAGACTCATATATATGTACGTATGTATTTGCAAAAATGTTTATTATAAAACAAAGACAATTAATTAACAAATAAAATGTCAATTAATTTTATAACTAACAGCTGAAAAAGGGTAATAATTACAACAAATATATAAACAATTAAATATGTAATGCAGGCAGATAACATTTACGCTGCTTATGTGGGTCTGGCTGGGGTGGTGAACAATAAATATTGCATTGTCATTTAATAGTCATGTATACCAGGCAAGTGGCCTTTTGTTGAATTTGCCTTGGAGGCTATCGGTGATTCAGCTTTTGGAATTCAGTCATTTTAACCTGACCGACCAGCTGCTGACTTGGGCAAATATTTATCCAACTTCTCTGTTGGGTTCAGTTAATAAAAATGCATTAAAGTTTATTTTTGGTATTTTTATTTTATTTATTATTTAAGGTGTCAGGCGGCAGGCAAGGTGGTTGCCGACATAGCAGCTACATATATTAAAAGCAATTTTCATATATGTAATTTATACATAAAACCAGGAATACGATGGGTAAAAGGTACACAGCGTTGGAAAGCAAAGACAGTTTAACTTCATGTAAAATATATCTGCAAAAAGCAAGTGAGCCGCAAAGTCATAAGAAGTGGGGTGTAATCTTTAAACTATCCTATCTGGAGTTTTTCAATTAAAAATTGGGACCCAGATTTATGCTGGACCAATATCTTAGCAGAGATCTGTGGAAGAAAACATTTTTCATAGTCTTAGAACTCAGTATCAGCCGCTAGTTCGCTGTCGACTAACCCGAAACCACGACCTGTAGTCGTAAGGCATGAGTCGTCTGACTGTGATATCGGTCCATCCGTTTGTTTCATATACTTAGGAGAGAATGAAGGTTAGTTAGAAGATCACTACTGATTAGACCAAAATCTCCTCATTCAGTGCATCTTTGCAGTAAGTTCGAATCCTTCCACTCGATTAAAAATCTACTGAGTGTCACCTCTTTTCTAAATAATTGGATTATAGAATGCGGAAAAGCAAAGGTAAGGACGTCTGTTACTAGAGGCACCTTTCAGGGAGGAGTCTTCTCACCTTTGTTGTGTCTTATTGGAGCAGCAAAAAATCGGCTTTGAATGCTGTACTGAATATTCAACCCTTGTATATTCCAATTCAGTATCAACCATAGAGAAGTGCTTTGAGGCTCAAGGAACTTAACATGTGGTAATGCTCACGGCTTGGGCATACAACTATTCTACAGCGGATAGGTAGCCAGATTGGGCTAACTAACAGGGAGATGGGGGAAGCCAACTATATTTCGCCAACTCGGTACATTGACACAGCTGACATAGTGATTCCAGACAGAAATGAGTGGAAGCAGGGCCATTTTCACCGATGAGTCGAAGATGGAAGAAGTTACGGGAGTGGTTGTATATGTGAAGGACTGAACATAGCACGCTCGTATAAACTTAACGGCAACAACAGTCTTTGCAGTGTTGAACGCCATAGAGCAACTATTAACAATGACAGGTTTTGCGGGTTTGTAGGTTGGGTAGTCACAGTATACGTGGTAGCTAGGCTGTTCTAAAGGCATTAGGGACCTTCTCTGTTAAATCTTAGACTGTTCAAAATTGTAGGTCTATCCCAAAAACTTGCAGTATGACTGTTAAATTTCATTGTATACCTCGAGTTGAGGGAAATGAGACAGTGGATGAACTAGCAAGACGAGGTTCCCAATCCTCAACCTTTACGCAGAAAAATGTGTCAAGCCACCGCTTTGCTTCTTCCTCGACAAACTCATTAAGTTCTAATTAGAAAAAAACGTAAAGACCTGACAGGACGGAACTGGATGCAAGGTATTGAAGTCAATCTCGCCGGGAATCTCAGGACATACAACTGATTCCTTTCTATGGCTTCGCAAATCAGATATTGCAATTGCTGTAGGGGTCATCATTGGCCAATACAGCATAAACTCTATGACAAACAAGTAGGAAGACAACAACATTGAGTACTGCAGGTTGACATATGTAAAGATATAAAGATAAGGAA
Organism: Musca autumnalis; assembly: GCF_047663935.1. Lineage (NCBI taxonomy): Eukaryota > Metazoa > Arthropoda > Insecta > Diptera > Muscidae > Musca > Musca autumnalis. Next base: position 10,783,640 of record NW_027411866.1, on the reverse strand, counting down.
CCAAATCTCTCTGTCGGTTTTCCAGATTGGTAATCAAACGACACCGGCTGTTTGTTCCACATGTGATTGCATCTTTCTCGTCCTTCTCTTTCATAGATCCTGCGGGCCTGCTAAGATATTTCAAGGGCCTTAAGTGGGCTAAGGGGAGCCTAATATAGACTACAAGTTCAACTAATTCCCTCCACAATCTTCTTTGTTAAATTCACTCTCCTCTCCTTTTTTCCTGATCTCCTTTCCCCTCCTATCCTCTATTCTATCTCTTTAGGATGAGAACAAAGAACCGCTGGACGCCGAGTGAAGTAGCTGCCAACAAGCAACGGCAGGTGAGCATCCCACAACCTAACCTAACCTTCCCTGCTAAGATATTTTAGGAGCCTTAAGTGTCTAAGGTTCGGGTAATCCTAGACTATAAGTTCAACTAGCCCCTTACAATCTCCCTACCTTTTTTCTGCCCTCTTTTCCCTTCATATCCTCTCTTTTATCTCTTTAGGATGAGCACAAAGGACCGCTGGACTCCAGTGAAGTAGCTGCCAATAAGCATCGGCAGGTGCGCATCCTACAACCTGACTTAACCTTCGCAGTAACTTAGCACGTCTGCGAAGGTCCACAAGGTCAGTGAGAATCCCAGTTCTCTGCCTGAACCTAGCCTATTGACCAGGGAAGGTTGGTCCCGAATGATGTGCAGGTTACGATCGCTAATAAGGCTGATCCCATAGTGTGATAATCACCGATTGCTAATCGAGCAACATACGACTCAGCCCATCATTCTATGCAAAGGAGTCCAGGCCATTAACTGCGAGAATAAGGAATCGTTTGATTTTCTGATCGAACAGTCTCACTAATATGGTGGTCGTAACTGTGGCAGCGATTCCCTTACCCCTTTTACTGAAGTTAGTCGAAAAGTTGAACGTCGGTTTTTGAATGAAAAGTTGGAGGATTCTAAATTTCTTTCCGATAAATGGTAGACTTGTCGTAAAGTTCCTAAAATTCTCCTGCTCTACTATACCTCATAAGGTCGATCTACTCACGTGCGTCTGTTGTAATCACTCTACCGTCTGCAATAATTGAGCTAGAACGCTATATTTCTGCAACCGAGTGTATTTTTTATTTTTCCTACCCTTCCTTCCCCCTCCTATCCTCTCTTCTATCTCTTCAGGATGAGTACAAAGAACCTCTGCACTCCGAATGAAGTGGTTGCCAACAAGCAATAACATCTGTGCATCAACCTAATCTAACCTTCGCAAGTTAAGTTCGAAGATGGGATATATCGGTCCACGTTTTGGTACAGCCCCCACATAACGGAACCTCCCAATTTCAGAAATATTGAGGATTTGAACTGAATTTTTTGTCCGAACAAGCTGTAATTTGACTGATTTGAGGTTCATTTGACAGTTAAGTGGTCAAAAAACTTCTCTATCAGAAATTTTCGACAGGTCTTTGTTTTGGCATAGCCCCAATGTAAAGATACCTCGGAATTTTAAGGATTTCAGATACATTTTTTAACGAATTACCAGTAATTCGACATTTGAAGTGTGCATTGGTAACGAAGCATTTAAAACGATACCTCCGGATTTTAGGTATTTTGCGGATTTTAGCTACATTTTTTGACCAAACATGCGGTAATTTTTACATTTGAGATTCCCAGCATCTCCTCCAAAAATTGTCGATATTATTATAACCCCCATAATAATATGGAGGGTATTATTAAATTTGTCATTCCGTTTGTAACACATTGAAATATTTATCGGAGACTCTATAAAGACAAGTAAAAAAGTATCAGTAGGCTTTGTCGACAGAGATATATCCTCAGCCTGTGTGAATTGAAACGTCCATCTATTGACAGTATCGAATCTATTGATTACGGATTTTATAGCCCTTTTTAAAATTTGCCGACAAAAAATATATTTGGTTTGATGTTCAAATGTGTTGCGGAGGATGTACTTGAAGGAATGGAATGGAGGAAGTGGATCTTATTTTGGCATCCGTTCCTTTTGATAGATTTTGTGACATTTCAGTTGGTCACCGTATAACTTAAAGGTATTAGGCCATGATGTTAGGAAGCATGGACTTGCCCACGAAAAACATAAAATCGCTTATACAGGACCACAAAGAAAGCATTTTCCAAAGGTTCTTCGAACAGATCCTAAACTGCGCTTAAACAAAAATTTTGGGGGAGGTACCCTAGGGAGAAGACCTATTTCTGAAGAAAAACTACATTTGGACAAAATATTAGGAGATCCAAGTTTTGGATTGTTGCTCCGTTCAGCACATATAGCGACATTATTTTAGTGGCATTTTGTAATTTTTGGGGGCGGGGGGAGGTAACGCACCGGCAGTGACAATCTTCAAACTTAAACTTAGTTTGGACTAAATATGGACCAAATCCGTTACTGTCTTGCCGAATATTTTCGAGCTTTTGTGGGAGAGGTACCTAAAGGAATTTAACGATATGGCTCACCTTCGGTCTAAAACTAAGTTTATACAAAATATTACGATGGCCAAATTTTAGACCGAATCGGCCCATGAAGGCTACTACCAGTTGGTCCCCAAACGGAGCCGGGACTGGTGGACCGGACATTGTGGCAGAGTAGATTTTTACAACTTTCTGGTTATTTTCTCAGGAAGTATGGACTTGCCTCTGATAAAACTCGTACCTTCGTAATGGGGGAAGCCAATACAAGTTGCTACAAAAAAAAAAATCAAAACGATCCGAGAGCAGGTCCTAATCTGAACTTCTCCAAATTTTGTGTGGGAGGTACCCCAAGGAGTGGACCGTTAGAGTCCATGTTGGAACCTAATCTATGTCTGGTAGAAATTTCACGATGCGCAATGTTCGGACCAAATCGATTACTCCCTTCAAGAGTTATAGTGTGCACAAATTTTTCTAGCATTTTTGAAGTTTTTTGTGGGGGAGGTACCTGAAGGAGTGGACCAATATGGCCCATCTTCGAACTTAAACTAACTTTCGAACTTAAAGTAAGTTACGAAAGCCACATTTTGGACCAAATCTGCTCATCCGTTCCAGAGTTATCGTGCGCACCATAGGTCCACGCCTTCATAGAGCCGCCATAGAATGGTACCTCTAGATTTTCGGTATTTTGAAGGTTGTGGCCACAGCAAAATGGCTGAAATTTGGTTGGGGGTATAAAACTTTCTCCTAGAAATTTGTAGGTATATGTCCACGCCTTTATATAGCCCCCATAGAACGGTACCTCTAGATTTTCAGTATTTTGAAGCTTGTGACCACAGCAACCCACCGAAAATGCTGAAATTTGGCATTTAGGAAATACTAAAAATTCCGCGCAGTATAGGTCCGCGGGTTCCTATATCCCCCATAGAAGCGTATCTCTTAATTTTCGGAAATTTCGTATTTAGTCTTCTTTGAGTCTAAATATTATCCGCCAGAAATTTGTAGGTATAGATCAGCGTTTTGATATAGAACCCCCATGGAATGGTACCTTCCGAATGTCGGTATTTTGAAGGTTAGCCACATTGTTTTACCGAACTTACTGAAATTTGGAATTTAGTCTTCTTCATAAACTTTCCTTTCGTTTATGAGGAAGACTAAATTCCATTTTACTTTAATACAACTCGTGGTGTAGGGTATAACAAGTTCGGTCTGGAAGAATTTAACTCCGTTCTTACTTGTTATACCCTCAGCATTTATGCTAACGAGGGTATATACACTTTCATACGGGCAAAATGTGCCTCATCGAAATAATGGTTTTAGATCCCAAGTATGTTTGTACGAAATGTGTTTCAGACAATTTGGAGTCGATTGAGCAATGTCCGTCCGTCTGTCTATCTGTCCTGCTGGCTGGAGCGCACGATAACTCTCGAACGGATGAACCGATTCGGTCCAAAATTTGGCTTTCGCAATATTTTGCCCAAACTTAGTTTAAGTTCGAAGATGGGTTATATCGGTCTACTCCTTATGGTACCGCCCCCACAAAAGTTCGAAAATGATCCGAAAATTTGTGCGAACGATAACTCTTAAAGCGAGTAACCGATTTGGTCCATACTTTGCAAATCGTAAAATGTCTACCAGACATAGATGAGGTTCCAATATGGACTCAATAGGTCCACCTTCGGGTACCTCCCACACAAAATTTCGGATAAGTTCAGTTTAGGACCTGCTCGCGAATCGCTTTGATTTTTGTTTTAGCAACTTGTATTCACTGTCTCCCATACAACGGTACAAGTTTCATCAGGGGCAAATCCATACTTCCTGAGAAAGTAGCCTGAAAGTTGCAAAAAAAACTCCTATGACACCGTGTGAGCTGGTTGGAGCGCAAAAGAACTCTCGAACGGATCTGCCGATTCGATTCAAAATTTGGCATTAGTAATATTTTGTCCAAATATAATTTAAGTTCGAAGATAAGCCACATCGGTCCACTCCTTCAGATACCTCCCCCACAAAAGTTCAAAAATTTTCGGAAATATTGTTCGTACGGTAACTCTTGAAGGGAGTGGCTAAATTGGTCCATAATTTACACATCCTAATATATCTACCAGATATAGATCAAGTTCAAATATGGACTATATTTGTCCACTCCACCCTGTACTTCCCACACAAAATTTCCGATAAGTTGACTTTAAGACCTGATATGGAATCACTTTGATTTTTGTTGAAGCAACTTGCATTCGCTGCCTTAATTACGATGGTAAAAGTTTTTTCAGGGGCAAGTCCATACTTTTTGAGCAAACAGCCCGAAGGCTGTAGAAACCCCTATGGCGCCATATGTAGTGGCTGGAGATCCATTCTTTTTAGTATCTCCTCCGCAAAACTTTTCATCTTTAATCCTAATCAACATTTTTGTCGGTTCAAACGCCCAAAATTTTTAAAAACCCCTAAATACATACGTTTTTTGGGAAAAAATTGTTTCAATATACACAGGCTGAGGGTATATCTCCGTCGGCAAAGCCGACTGATACTTTTTTACTTGTTGTTTGACGTTTCGATATGGCCCCCATAGAAAGGTACCTCCCGATTATCGTAGTTCTGAAGGTTATGACGTCAATATCTCACTGATAGACTGAAATTTTTTATTTAATTCCATGGGGTTATAAAATATTCCAGAAGAGAATTATCGGTATAGGTTCGCGGGTTTCTAAATCCCCCATATAAGCGTACCCCATGATTTTCGGTGTTTTGAAGGTTTTACCGAAATATCGGAAATCTCGCATTTAGTCTTCTTTGAGTCTAAAAACTTTACTGAAATTTGGAATTTAGTCTTCTTCATAAACGAAAGGAAACTAATTGTTCAATTTTACTTCAATACAACTCCTGGTGGAGGGTATAACAATTTCGGCCTGGCCGAAGTTAATGCCGTTCTTACTTGTTTGTTTTGGTATATCCCCCATGTAATTATATCTCTCGATTTTAGGTATTTTGAAGATATCAGACACCTTTTTTGGCGAAGGAGCGGTAATGTCACATTTGAGGTTCCCATCTTCATCCTCTTCACCAAAAATTGTTATCATAGGTCCATGTTTTTTTTTTTTTTTTGTATAGCCCCCATATAACAATACCTTACGATTTTAGGTACTTTGAGAATTTTAGATTAGATAACGGTAATTTTAAGTAATTTGAAGTTGTTACCTATATTTTCAAATTTAATTAGGTATAATTTAGCATTTTACGATCCCAGTATTTAAAAAAAAATAAAAAAATTTTATCTACCTATAATTGTAGACAGGAAAATAAACTAATAATTCCATCTTAGTTCAGAATTGTTTAGTGGAGTGGTAACGAATAACCTCAGTTAGTGGGGCTCATGGTTGTTGACAACAAGTACAAAGATGTCGGCTGATATGAAATTTCGACCGTCCGGCTTATTAGTAACATTTTTTTTAAATGTACTTAAGTCATTTTGATCTTCCATCGGAAGTCACTTCGCTACATAAATATTTATATAACACTTTTTTGCGTTGACTTACACATGGAAATACGGATGTTTTTACGAATTCATACGCATTTAAATGTGCGTAAAATAAATATGTATGTTTATTACAAATGTTGGTAATTTCAACAGGAAGATAGTGAGCACGGGTACGCGCTTAAGTTTAACTGTTGTGTCAATAATGGATCGGACGTAGTGTTGGCAGTTCAATTATAGGGAGTGGAATGTAAAACTAATACTTTGCATAAGTATTCCAAGAAACCCTGAAATTCTTATTTGAGATTTCTCCAAATTTCAAGTAATATAAAATCAATCCTCTTCTGTAGATACACTTCCTAGTATGTCTCTGGTAATCTTCTTCAAACCAACCACTTTCAGCAACCAAATGCAAAGAAAACTTTTTTTATTATTGAAATTATTTTTCATATCAAAGCATGAAATTATAATGAAATGACATGTGTTATATTTGTATATCTGTGTATTTAGTAACAAACGATCACAATAACATCAACAACAACAATCACATTTTGACGACAACAAATAACATAACAGATATTTACCTAATTAAATTTTAACTGTTTCTCTGCTTCATTTTTAGGCGACAACAAAACTTTATTTATTAAAAAAGTAAGAAACCTAAGAAACAAATACATACATATGTACATATGTGTAAGTACCATACGCCGCTGCTGATTATTACGACTATTAAGAAGAACATTTTGTTAAGTCAATATTTAATAACGTCGAAAAAACCGAAGACAACCCACGACAAATGCTTTCCACCACCACACACGCCGACACTTTATGACGTCTTTGGCGTGTTAAATATTTAAAACCGTCGTTTAAACTCAAACATATCTGCAGCAGTTAAAAAATAAACCAAATAATATGAGGCTGAAATAAGTGGATATGCGAGTGTTTAAGCTACGAAATATTCAACATTCGACAGGGTGACTACGGTAGAAATTATGAACAGTAGGGGTTTGTACTTTTTACATTTGCTTCAAACATTTTTGAATATACTTATACATATGTACATATATGATCCCAAAAAAGTAACTTAAAAATCATGAAAGTTATATACCTTACTCCCACGACACAGTGAGAGCATTTGTAAACAGATCCGAATTTTAAATTAAAGGCGTTTGCTTTGTGTGTTCATTTTTGATTTATAAGTCATATAAATTGAATCATTTCATTCGAAATTGAATAGAGCTGCACATTTTCATAAACATTTCCATTTCTGGTATAATCGTTGAAAATAATTTGATTTTTTTGCAAGTGAAATGTAATATTTCGGAGTCCAAAACGATTAACCCTAATAAACGCTTTGTTGTTCGGCATGGTTAATGACTGAATGTTTGTATTTGTCTTATATCTAAATATTAATAATTTCCTTTTTTTCTTGTTGTTGGTGCTGTTGTTTAAATATATATGAAAAATCTTGTATTTTACTTTTGCTTCGCCTTTTTTAAGAATAGTAATAAAGATTATTACTAAAGTTTTATATTTGGGGGAAAAAAATATGCTCGTAGATGGTTTAGCAGATGTGTTGTGTGTGTAAACAAAATTTATTTATTTAAAATGTTTTAGTAATATTATTACTGATGTCTGATATTAGTGAAACAAAATAAGTAAAAAAGTAACAGTCGGTTTATCTTCTGCTGTATACGCTCTTAGCCTATGAAAAAAAAAATAAACAAAAGACGACAAGACCGTAAGTAAGAGGCCATTCTATTGGACCTACGAATATAAACGACATTGTGAACATATATTTTAACTTTTAATCTAAACGTAAGATTCGTTATCATGGAATATGTGGACTTCGAAAGAAAATAAATTACTCCGCTTTTAACAGAGTCCCAGGGTACTTACTTACTTACTTAGCTGGCCCATCACAGAACATTTGTTCCATAGGCCGAACTAAGAAAAGATCTCAATTTCTCTCTATTTGTTGCTTCGCACTCTGGAATACCGCGCCTTTTCATCTCATCATTCACTTGTTTGCGCCATCTATTCCTTGGCCTGCCAATTCTGCGTGCACCGCCAAGCGGTCCGTATTTATACGCCTTTTTAGCGAGTTTATCATCGCTCATTCCTATGATATGGCCTAGCCAACGCAATCGCTGCATCTCGATACGTTTAACAATGTTGATGTCGTTGTATAGCAGATACAGCTCGTGGTTCATGCGACGTCGATATTCACCGTCAACGCAGATTGGTCCGTAGATCTTTCGAAGAATTTTTCTCTCAAACACACCAAGCACTGCCATATCTGCTGGCGCAAGTACCCAGGCTTCGGAGCCATACATCAGCACGGATAGTATCAGTGTTTTGTAGAGCGTTATTTTTGTTTGACGAGATGTAGCTTTGTTTTTAAACTGCTTACATAAACCAAAGTAGCATCTGTTGGCCAATACAATTCTTCTTTTTATTTCACAACTGATGTCGTTTGTTGTGTTTACGGAGGTGCCGAGGTAGCCGAAGTCTTTTACTACCTCAATATTATAGGAACCAACTTCCACAGTCGGTCCGAGCTCAATGAACGTATTGCCCGTAGACAACATCAACTTGGTCTTCTCACCGTTTACCGCCAGACCCACTTTAGCAGATTCTCCTTCGACCTTCATAAAGGTATCAGTTACTCGTACTTCTTTTATTCATCGTCCCATGATGTCTATATCATCAGCATAAGCAAGTAACATGTGACTATTAGTGTAGATTGTGCCACTTCTTTTGACGTTTGCCTCTCGTATAACCGTTTCCAGCAGGATGTTGAAGAGATCACACGAAAGGCTGTCTCCTTGTCTGAAACCTGTTTTGGTACCAAACTCTTCGGAGAGGTTCTTTCCTATTTTAACTGAGACATGGCTTGGAATACCTTTGAACGCAGCGGGCTGTCGAAGGCTGCTTTATAATCGACAAAAAGGTGGAAGGTGTTGATCTGCTTCTATTGGGTCTTCTCCAGGATGTGCCGCAGGGTAAATATCTGGTCAATGGTGGACTTGCTAGGTCTAAAGCCGCATTGGTATGGTCCAATTATCTCGTTGACCATAGGCTTTAGTCGTTCGCACAATATCCCTGACACGATCTTGTAGGCAATAGGGAGTAGACTCATGCCCCTATAGTTAGAGCATACAGTCTTATCTCCCTTCTTGTGGACAGGACACAGGATACTCAGGTTCCAATCGCCGGGTACTCGTTCTTCCTGCCAGATGGTGCTAACTGGCTGATGAATACACCTTATCAGCGTGTCGCCTCCGGTTTTGAACAGCTCGGCCGGTAAGCCATCGGCTCCTGCAGCCTTATTATTCTTCAGCCGATTTATTGCTGTCTTTACCTCATCTTGGCTGGGCGGTATACATTCATTACCATCTTCTGGGATTGGGACTGTGGTATCTTCGTCGTCTTCGCTGCTATTGGATACCAACAGTTTGGAAAAATGCTCTTTCCATATCCTTAGCACACTATCTGTATCAGTTACTAGATTACCTTGCTGGTCTCTACAGGAGGATGTGCCAGTTCCAAAGCCATCAGATTGATGTTTCACTCTTCGGTAGAATTTTCGCACTTCATTCTGGCTCCTGTACACCTTGATTTTTTCACACTCCAGCTTTTCCATCTCTCTCTTTTTCCTGCGGAAAAGACGTTTCTCCCCTCTCCTTTTCTCCCTGTATTTCTTTCGTGCGCTACGCGTTGCTACGGATTGTAAAGTAGCCCTATATGCCGCATTTTTCTCTTCGGTGGCAGCACGACACTCCTGATCATACCATAGATTCCTTGGTGGAGGTCTCTGGTATCCAAGTATGGATTTTGAGGCTATTTGCATGGAGTGGGCAATGCTTTGCCATTGCGCTGATATGTTGTCGGGATGAGGAGTGTTTTGATTAAGCAATTGGGCTAGTTGAGTGGAATATGCTGTGGCTATCTGTTGCGATTGCAGCTTACCAATGTCTAACTTTCGTGTTGTGTATGTTCGTACTTTGTTCGCTACGTTTAAGCGGGTGCGTACCTTTGCTGCAACAAGGTAGTGGTCCGAATCAATGTTTGCGCCTCGGAACGTTCGTACATCCAACACGCTCGATGAATATCTTCCATCTATCACAACATGATCAATTTGATTTCTTGTATTCTGATCTGGAGACAGCCAGGTGCCCTTCTGAATGTCGAGATGATTAAATCTGGTACTGCTAACTACCTTGTTTTTGCAGCTGCAAAGTCTATCAGTCTCATACCATTGTCAGATGTTTCACTGTGGAGATTGAATTTTCTGACTGTTGGGCCAAAGACATCCTCCTTTCCAATTTTGGCATTAAAATCGCCTGGAATGGTTTTAATGTCATGGGCAGGGCAACGGTCATATGTTTCTTCTAAGCGCTCGTAAAACATATCTTTGGTCTGTTCGTCCTTTTCTTCAGTGGGAGCATGAGCGCAAATAAAGCTGATGTTGAAAAATTTAGCTTTTATTCGAATCGCAGCAAGTCTTTCATTCACTTCACGTCATGGCAGCTATAATACAGTGCGTCACTTTTAGGTGATATTGTGACGTCTTTCCTAATCCATCGTATTTTTTGTATGGCAGTAATATAGGCCTTGTACTTTTCAAGTACGTCTGCCAATTCAAAGACTGCACCTTCTCTATAAAGAGTGCGAACATTCCAGGTGCAGATTCGCAGATCGGGGTTCGTCAACTTTAGAGGGGTTTGTTTTTCTTTTTTTTTCGTTTTTTTCATAGTAGGCTGTTTTTTCTAGGGGAGGGTTACTAACCCGACGCCCAAACGCATGTTTTTAGCGTTCTTATGGGTGAACGCGCGGCACATGTTAGCTCACTTCCTTTAACGGGTGTTAAAGACAGTTCCCCAGGTGACACCACGGGTAGGTCAGTGTCCACTTGAGATGAAAGAGGGACCAAGATAAATCCTGGGCTTTGCCATGTTAAAACCGGTCAGGACCGTTCCTTCGTATCTTCCATCCCCTACGTCACCCGAGTCCCAGGGTAATAAATAAATAAATAAATCTTTGGGTAACGCACCTGAAGCCATATATTTGATAGAAATTTGTACAACTTTTAAATTAAATAAACCATTAAAAACATTTCCGCTGTTTAGCTAGTTTGCACGATAAATCTCTAAATGATCAACCGCTTCGTTTCAAACTGTATATTTTTTTCATGGGCTATTCCGTCTTCCTGAAGTAATGGCCCAAAACTCTAAACGCCCTGCGCCACATACTAAAATTAAGGTGTGGTTTTGGGATGTGCAGCCACTAAGTGTGACTGCGTCAATCGGAGACCTTCCGGTTCACTGTGATCATCATGGAATAAGCCTGTAAGATAAGTGAGGTAAAAGAGAAGAAACAAGATTGCGAAAAAGAAAAATATAAAAAATTTAATAATTACAAATTATTGATGATTACAAATTGCGAGGTCCCAGCCTCTTCAGATACCTGATGATATCGTTGATGGTCGCGGGTTCAATATTTGAGTAAAAGGTTGGTCATGGTGGAAAATGAACACCCACTAAAGTGGCCTGCGGGCCAGCATTAGATAGCGACATAGGAGGTGCTCAATTGTTGCAGCCCCTTCTTCGTCATCACAGAGTATGCAGTAATTAACATCGTCATCATTCCCTTTTGTTGTAAAGGCTCAATGACTCCCGTAATTACTTTGATTTCTGATTTGCTCCGATTTAAGAGGGAATTTCTTCTGTTGATTGACAGAGATGGCCAAATGGATATTGGCAATTTGCATTATGCCATAATTCTCTTGCTCTATCATTGAAGAACATGCCAATTTTCCGGAAAAGGAGACAAATGATTGGTTTGAGTCAGCGGTGCTAGACTTGTTGATTGCGTTCCTCGTCTAGCCAGTTCGTCTGCCTTCTCGTTTTCCACATAGTCGCAATGTCCTGGTACCCATCGTAAAAACGGAGCTATTTTACGATTTTGAAAATAGTTAGCAATTACTGTACCAGCCTGAAAATAAACTAACTAAACTGATGATCAAATAACTACAGCTCGGAATTACATGAATGGGCTTCACAGCCGTATAATCTACCAAATATTAAAGTGATACTTTCTTCAGAAGATGATCATTTAAACACGAAAAAGGATTTGAATTTAAGATATGCAATGGCTAAAACATCGCGGGCACAAACAAACTATATTCGGAAAAGTAACACATGTTTCACACTGGTATAAAGATAGTAATCCCACTACCAAATAGGACTTACAATTTTTGTAATTGATCATAGTTTAATAAAAAAATATTTCAAAATAAGTAGAAACAGTATCAGTCGGCTTTGTCGGCAGAGATATACCGTCAGCCTGTGTGGATCGAAATACTTATTTCCAAAAAAAAAACTTATGCAACTTAATACTCATGAACCGACAAAAGTATGAATAGGATTAAAGCTCAAAAATTTTCGGGGATAACGATAGATAAGGTTTTTTGTATCACACTAGCCTATGAAAAACATAATATCGCCGTTAACAGGGCCACTAGGAAAACCTTCGGTAAAAATGCCCAAAGGATCCTCGAACAGACCCTTAACCACGCAAAAATGTTGAACATTTGTGTGGGTGGTACCACACGGATTGGACAGATAGGACCCAAATTTGAACATAAACTAAGTTTCGACAATATTTAGAGAGTTTGGACCAAAGCGATTGCTACGGTGCCCGGACATAACTCCCAAAATGATTTTGGGCTCAAAATTCGTTGGGAGTTATGTCCGTGAAGGGCAGCGGACATAACGCCCAACGATTTTTTTCTTAATTTACAAATTATTTCTTTGCTTAATTTTTAAATTTATAGTTATAAATTTTAGAGTAGAAGTTAGAATGTAAGCGGAATTATACATTTGAGAAGGCCTAAGTACCAACCACTACCGAAGTATCCACAAAATCCTCCTGATTTCATAAAATTATTTAAAAACGAAATTATGCCCGAAATTATGTATATAGCAGTTAGGAGAAGTTTTAAATTGTAAAAACATTTGTTAAGAAAATTGCGCTATTTTTTCAAACATATTTTCGTTTTTCAGAAAGTATTTGAATATTTGTAGAAAATCTCGCGATTTTTGTTTTCAAAAATATTTTCGACTTTTTATCTCCTTTAATTGTGAAAATATTTTTGAACACTTTTACAAAAACTTTTTATTTTCTTAAATTGTGAAAATATTTTTGTAAAAAATCGCGAACATTTTTTAAAAAACTTTTTATCTTCCTAAATTGTGAAAATATTTTTGTAAAAAAATCGCGCGATTTTTTTTCAAAAATATTTTCGCCTGCGCCGCTTTTCGTTTTTTGAAAGTATTTGAATATTTTTGCAAATCTTTTTATTTTCTTAAATTGGGAAAATAATATTTTCGCCTGCGGCGCTTTTCGTTTTTCAGAAAGTATTTGAATATTTTTTACAAAAACTTTTTATTTTCTCAAATTGTGAAAATATTTTTTTAAAAAATCGCTCGATTTTTTCAAAAATATTTTCGGCTGCGGCGCTTTTCGTTTTCAAAGAGTATTTGAATATTTGTACAAAAACGTTTTATTTTCTTAAATTGTAAAAATATTTTTGTAAAAAATCACGCGATTTTTTCAAAAATATTTTCTCCTGCGGCTCTTTTCGTTTTTCAGAAAGTATTTGAATATTTTTACAAAAACTTTTTATCTTCTTAAATTGTGAAAATATTTTTGTAAAAAATCGTGCGATTTTTTCCAGAAAGTATTTGTGAATTTTAACAAAATCTTATTATTTTCCTGTAGGCAGCATTTTTCGTTTAAAATAGGTTTAAAGGCAAATTTCGAATATAGTTGGATTTGAGATGGCTACTACTTATTTTGTACTTAATTTTCTTAAAAATTTTAAATCAATTATACATTTTTTATGAAATGAAAAATGCATATGAACTTAGAGTTAATTTTTAATTTTTTTTATACATTTGAAATAAAAAATGTATTTAAATAAAAATCACTTAAATTTTAAAAACGGACATAACTCCCATTGGGACTTATGTCCGCTAAGGGCGGTCGGACATAGCTCCCAAAATCGTTTTGGGAGTTATGTCCGTTGGGAGTTATGTCACGGCACCGATTGCTACGTCTATGAGAAATCGGGAGTACCATTTTAGCGAATATCTTCGAACTCTCGTGGGAGGTACCGGTAGCAGTGGACCTGTAAGCACCACATTCGAATTTCATCTAATATTCTAAGAAATATTACAATGTCCAAAGTGTGGACGAACACAGTAGTCGGTTCGGACTCTCCAGCCACTACATATGGTGCCATAGGTTTTTTTTTACAACTTTCGGGCTGTTTTTTTTTCAAGAAGTATGGGCTTGCCCCTAAAAAACTTTTACAGCCGTAATTGAGGCAGCAAATGCAAGTTGCTTCAACAAAAAAGAGAGATTCGAGAGCAGGTCTTAAAGTGAATTTATGCAAAGTTTTGTGTGGGATGTACCCGAAGGAGTGTACAAATATGGTCCATATTCGAACCTGATCTTTATCTGGTAGATATATTAGAATGTGTAAAGTATACACCAAATCGGTCACTTCCTTCAAGAGTTACCGTGCGCACAATTTTGACTAAATTTGGACAAAATATTACGAAGACCAAATTTTGGACCGAATAGTCAGATCCGTTCGAGAGTTATCTTGCGCTCCAACCACTACACACGGTGTCATAATAAATTTTACTGTTGTAATTGAGGCAGCGAATGCAAGTTGCTTCAACAAAAAAAGAGAGATTCGAGAGCAGGTCTTATAGTGAATTTATCCAAAATTTTGTATGGGAGGTACCCGAGGGAGTGGAAAAATATATAGGGTTTTTTTGTACCTTTCAGGCTATTTTCTCAGGAAGTATGGACTTGCCCCTGATGAAACTTTAAGCGTTGTATGGGGGGCAGTGAATGCAAGTTGCTACAACAAAAATCAAAGCGATTCGGGAGCAGGTCCTAAACTGAACTTTTCCGAAATTTTGTATTTGAGGTACCCGAAGGAGTGAACCGATGGAGTCCACATTGGAACCTCATCTAAGTCTGGTAGAAATTTCACGATGTTCAAAGTATGGTCCAAATCGGTTACTACCTTATCGTGCGCACAAATTTTCCGAACATTTCCGAACTTTTGTGGGGGAGGTACCGGAAGGAGTGTGCCGATTCAACCCATCTTCGAACTTAAAATAAGCTTGGACAAAATATTACGAAAGCCACATTTTGGACCGAATCGGTTGATCCGTTCAAGAGTTATCGAGCGTTCCAGCCAGACAGACAGACGGACAGGGCTAATTCAACTCTAAATTGTCTGAAATACATTTCGTCCAAATATACTTGGGGTCTAAAACCATTATTTCGATGAGGCACATGTTGCCCGTATGAAAGTGTATATACCCTCGTTAGCATAAATGCTGGGGGTATACAAATCGAAGAGTTCAATCTATGTTAAAAATTTATTTGCGAAATTTGCATCCATTTACATTTTTTGTTAAATAGCTGATAAAACAATAAAAAGTCAAAAAATATGTTTTTCAAATTGGACCAATATTAAAGAAGTTATGAATTCGACGTTTTCAAAGCGCAATATCTCTGGAACCTTTAGTAAAAAAAGAAAATATAATGACATGTTTTGCGGATGAGCAGCATCACCACGATTTCATTAAGAAATCCCCATATATATTTTGGAGTTTTATGCATAATTTTAAACCAAATTGGCAATTGATGTATTAAATTATTGGTTCGATGTAGCTTGCCGTCTGGCTGGTTCGCACGATTACTCTCGGAAGGATCAACCGATTTTGTCCAAAGTATTATAACGAGTGGTTTTGTCTAGGGCTGAGGTAAGCTCAGTCGCTGCCAGGATTGACCTAAGTACCCACAAACCTTAAGTAAGTTTACAATTTCAATATTTATTTTAAAACTCTTGGTGTTGGATATACGAACAATATGTGTGAGGAATATGGATGAGATGTGTGTGTGTTGATAACCAGTGCCAATCGTGTTGTTTTAATAGGCTCGATGGTAGCCGGGTTGTTGTTGTCGACTCTGATGTATTCGAATGCTGTCGGCTATTCGGGTGACTGTCAACTCGGCAGTCGTCGGGTGTATGGCTCGGCTCTGTGGTGTTCGAAGTTTGGTTCGGCTCTGTAGTATTCGGGTTACTGTCGGCTCATTGGCAATCGTCGGGTATGTGGCTCGGCTCTTTGGCATTCGGGTTGTTGTCGACTCGTTGGGTATGTGGCTCTGCTCTATGGTATTCGGGTTGCTGTCAGTTCGTTGGCAATCGTCGGGTTGTTGTCGGCAGTAGTCGGATGTGTGACTTGGCTCGGGTTGCTGTGGCGGAAGAGGTTGGTTAATATTTAGGAGCTGGCTATGAGCATTGAGCTGGCTATGCGCGTTGAGCTTGCTAGAGCTTGGAGCTTACTAAGTCACGTTGCAGTATGCCCCTCGTAATATTTTTCAGGTTCACAAAAGTTCAAAATTTTTCGCTATATAGTGAGCACGGTTATTCTCGAAGGCAGGAACCGCTTTGGTTCACACGTTGAAAACATCATAAAATTGCTTACGTTGATTTACTCCTTGAGGTAACCCTCCGCAAAAGTTCAATGCCACTTCTTTGATCTGCTGTATATTTTTAAAATGCTGCAGTCCTTGCAATCATATTTCTGACATTTAGCATTATTATTGACCCTTGGCTTTCGATCGCCTTTATTTATTTTTATGTGCTCTATAAAAATTCTGAATTTTTATTCCTTGAAAATTAAAAAGTTGTTGTTTAAATTTATTTCTTTTTCGAAACGTAATTTCTGCGCATTAAAACACACATACCTCATCCATTCACCACACATGATTGAGGAAATCTACTGACAGTTTCAGTCTAGCATGAAATTCTAAAGTAAAAAAAAACTTCTTCGACAAAGTTTTTAAAAGTACAGAATTATAGACACTTTTTGGGGAAATCATATTTTCAAGTAAAACTAATGTTGATGTTGTTGTTGATGTATGTTGTTTATTATTTTCACATCACTGGCAAAACAAACATAAACAAAGCCAGAATGGGGTTTGGAAGGGTTAAAGAAAGATAATAAACTAAAAGGATTGAATTGAACATGCCAAGATTCTTCAATAAAGATACAAAAAACGACATAACTTCCTTTGGGGAAAACCATATCTTCAACACGAAGGACATCATCATCCTTTGACAAAGATGACCCTTACGTATCAAACTGTCTGCTGGGGATGTCGATTTACTGGACAATAGCTTCCGTTTTCGTATTCAAACTAAAAGCTAAACTATTAAATAACTAACTGTAAATATCAATAACCGGAAGCAAAAGTTTCTGGACTTCATTTTGCAATGCCATGCATGTATCTTCCTCCGGTGTCCTTATTTGTGTTTGCTTTTGGTTTTCGAAGCAAAAAAATAAACATGTTTGAAAACTTTCAATGTCTTCTTGAGATTCCCGGTAATGTCTTGTCTTGTAGTTGTTTTTGTGGAGTGGACATAGTTTTGTGGTTTCTCAATTTGTCCTTAACTAAAAGACCAATATTCGGAGGAGGAGCATAGACGGTTATCATTGTGTTTACATTTGGGTTTTTGGACATTTGTTTATGGCATTATTTATTGATGAGATGGGGGCAGGGTTGCATGGACAGTAGCCTTAAGCAAGAAAATTCTTTAAATAAGTAATAAAATCAAAATAACAAAAATTAATTTGTTTAACAACAACAATACATAAATATTGATAGAAGAAGTGTTAACACAAAAGGATACATTTGGTCCTAATGGGGTTATTTTAAAGAAAGCGAGTAAGAGAGATACAACAGACAGAAACAAAAAATATTAAGATGTTTATAATGAAAATATACCATGATGTCGTGATTTAATTTGGAAGATGCGTTTAACCCTTTCAAAATACCTACAATCGGGAAGTCTTGTTATATGGAGGCTATAACCAAAACCTGGACCTATGTTGACACTTTTTAGTGGAGAAGTTTTGTGACCAAAAGTTAAATTTCCGCTCGTTCGGTACAAAAATGTAGCTAAAATCCTCAAAATACCTAAAACGGGTGGAACCTTTGTATGGGAGCTATACCAAAACATAGACCTATGTTCAGAATTTTGGTGATGACTACGAACCTCAAAGTAAATATTTTAAGGACCATGATCTGCGAATCTTGAAAAGTACAAGGCCGACATTACTGCCATACAGGAAATACGATGGAATGGGAAAGGCGTCACAACAACACCTAAAGGTGACGCACTGTATTATAGCTGCCATGACGTAAAGCATGAGTTTGGTTGCGGAGTTGTAGTTGGTCGGAGGTTAAAACACCTGGTCTCCAGCTTCACACCAGTGAATGAAATACTTGCTACAATTCGAATAAAATCAAAATTCTTCAACATCAGCTTTATTTGCGCTCATGCTCCCACTGAAGACAAGGACGAGCCGATCAAAGATATATTTTATGAGTGCTTAGAAGAAACATATGACCGTTGTCCTGCCCATGACATTAAAATTATTGTAGGCGATTTTAATGCCAAAAATTGAAAAGGAAAATATTTTTGGCCCAACGGTCGGAAAATTCAGTCTCCACAGTGAAACATCTGACAATGGTATGAGGCTGATAGACTTTGCAGCTGCAAGAAACATGGTAGTTAGCAGTACCAGATTTAAGCATATCGATATTCATAAGGGCACCTGGCTGCCGCCAGATCAAGAAAACAAGAAATCAAATTGATCACGTTGTGACATATGGAAGACATGCATCAAGCGTGTTGGATGTACGATCGTTCCGAGGTGCAAACATAGACTCGGACCACTACGAACAGACACAACACAAAAGTTAGACATCGGTAAGCTGCAATCACAACAGATAGCCACAGCATATTCCACTCAACTAGCCCAATTGCTTAATCAAAGCACTCCTCATCCCGACAACATATCAGCGCAATGGCAAAGTATTGCCCACTCCATGCAAACAGCCGCAAAATCCATACTTGGATACCGGAGACCTTCACCAAGGAATCCATGGTATGATCAGGAGTGTCGTGGTGCTACCGAAGAGAAAAATGCGGCATATAGGCTATTTTACAATCCATAGCAACGCGTAGCACACGAGAGAGATATCGGGAGAAAAGAGAGAAGAGAAACGTCTGCAGGAAAAAGAAGGAGATGGAAAAGCGGGAGTGTGAAAAATTCGAAATGTACAGGAACCAGAATGAAGTCCGAAAATTCTACCAAAGAGCCAAGCATTAAACTGATAGCTTTGGTACAGGCACATCCTCCTGTAGAGACCAGCAAGGTAATTTGGTAACTGATACAGATGGTGTGCTCAGGATATGAAAAGAATATAATAATAATAATTGTTCCACAACATCCCATAGGGACAAGGGAGACTTCTCTCATATCAATAAGTGCACCCCATTCATATTAGCTCAATGATATGGGACCTACAGTTTATCGCCGAGTCCGAACGGCGTGTCTAAGACACTACTTTTGTAGAGAAGTTTTACATGGCTGAAATACTCAGGAAATGTCGCCAACATTACTGAGGGGTATTTTGCCACCGTTGAAAAGTGTTTTGATGTTGTCTGGCCGGGGAATCGAACCCACGACCTTATGTGTGCAAGGCGGGTGTGTATACCATTGCACCACGGTGGCACCCATATGAAAAGAATATTTTTCAAAATTGTTGGTATCCAATAGCAGCGAAGACGACGAAGATACCACAGATCCAATCCCAGAAGATGGTATTGAATGTATACCGCCTAGCAAAAATGAGGTAAAGACATCAATAAATCGGTTGAAGAGTAATAAGGCAGCATGAGCCGATGGCTTACCAGCCGAGCTGTTCAAAACCGGAGGCAACACGCTGATAAGGTGTATTCATCAGCTAGTTAGCACCATCTGGCAGGAAGAACGAGTACCCGACGATTGGAACCTGAGTATCCTGTGCCCCATCTACAAGAAAGGAGATGAGACTGTATGCTCTAACTACTCGTATAGGGGCATAAGCCTACTCCCTATTGCCTACAAGATCGTGTCGGGGATATTGTGCCTATGGTCAACCAGATAATTGGACCATACCAATGCGGCTTTAGACCTGGCAAGTCCACCATTGACCAGATATTTACCCTGCGGCAAATCCCGGAGAAGAACCAAGAGATGCAGATCGACACTTACCACCTTCTTGTCAATTTAAAAGCAGCCTTCGACAGCCCGCTGCCTTCAAAGGTATTCCAAGCCATGTCTGAATTTGGTATCCCCGCAAAGCTCATCCGGCTTTGTAAAATGACTTTAACTGACACGAGGTCCTCAGTTAAAATACGAAAGAACCTCTCCGTAGAGTTTTGTACCAAAAGAGGTTTCAGACAAGGAGACGGCCTTTCGTGTGATCTCTTCAACATCCTGCTGAAAAAGGTTATACGAGAGATAAACGTCAAAAGAAGTGGCACAATCTACACCAATAGTACAATACACTTTTAAGATCAAGGTGATGGAGTTGTGCCGAGGATCTGAATGGCCGACAAGTGTCTAAAGAAGTCTGGTCGCTAGCAACTCCCCCTCGACGCCAGGGCACGGGTCGGGGGTACTTATAATTAGCCTAGTCTGCGCAAGCCGTCACTGCGTACGATGGTCCATCCCCTTACGGCACACTCGTGGGAACAATCTATGGAAAAAAATACTAAAAAAACAAACAAAAACCAAACCAAAACTACCCCTCGGATGCAGTGTGGCAACTCTTCCGAGGATGAACTTTTAGCCTCCAGCCAGGAGCTGGCAGCTAGCCAACCAAGTGTAGTCAGCACTGCAAACAGCTCTGACTCACTTCAGCAACATAAAACAAACACACAAACTCTGACCGTCACTGAAGATGGTCAGTCTAACAAAAAGAAAAAAAGCCCGTCCGACGTTCGTAAGGCCCTGTACCAGAAGGCAAAGTATATTCTCAGCAAAATTGCTAAGAATGCTGCAGAAGGTACAGTCCATGAACGGGATGAAGAAGACAAAATTACCTACACCAAAATCGTAGAGGAATACGAAAAAGCTAAAGCCTCTAAAAATGATCAACCAACATCCTCCAAGCGTGAACGCTCTCGCACAGAGGACAACAAGCCCGCAAAGAGGAAAAAGTTAAAGCATAACACCACTGCCTCTTCAACAATAAAACGCCCATTCAACGAAGTCGTTAAGGATAACCTGATGGTTGCCGTGGCCAACGACAAGAATGACAAGCTGTCCCCTATCACCACAGCGGAATGGGGCATGGTAGAAACAAAGTTGTCAGAACAAGTTATGAAACATGTTTTCGCAAACGACGATTCTCCTGTGCCCCATTTCGACTCTAGCGAGGTACACCGTGGTTATAGGGTAATCAAATGCATGGACGAGTTCTCAAAAGGATTCTTGGAGAAATGTATCGCAAAGATCAGCGATGCCTGGGAAGACATCAGCCTGCGGCTGATACCAGCCCAAGATATCCCTATGAGACCTCGAGCCAGAGTTTGGTTGCCCAAGATAGACTGCGACGGCCCCAAATTACTGCAAGGTCTGGCGAAAATGAACAAAGACGTTCCAATGGATGAATGGTCTGTAATCGCCATAGAACCACCCAATAATAATAGCATGAGCTTGGTTCTCTCGATAACAGAGGCCGGAGTAGAGGCACTGGAGAGACTAGGCAACAAACTGTTCTTTGGCGTAAGGGAGGCCAAAGTTAAGATATTACGCCCACTTGGCCCGAACGGAGAAGACGATGGTGTTGACGTCGACGATGCCGAAAAGCTGCTCGATAATATGCAGCTAGAGGGGCCATCCACATCATCCCCTCATTAAACTATGCTTAAGGTCATTCAGATCAATCTGAAGCACTCTAGGGTAGCTTCAGATAACCTGAGGATCCTTCTGGTGGAGAAGGATCTAGACATAGGCATTATACAAGAACCATACGTCTTCGAGAATGAAGTAAAGGGACTTGATAGCAGAGAATACAATACATTATACATGAAGGATAAAGGTAAGCCAAGATCATGTCTAATTGTTAAAAAAAAACATAAATGCATTTCTGTGTCCTCAGTATAGTACAGCGGACTTCACCGTGGCAAGAGTGGAACTGAAAAATGGTAAACAGTTCTTTATCGCATCCTCTTATATGGCCCACTCAAGGGAAGCACCACCAAGCGAGGTCTGGGACACCTTGGGGGCCATACACCCACACAACACCATTATCATTGGCTGCGACGCATATGCAAGACATACCCTGTGGGGTAGCTCTGAAATCATCGACAGAGGTGAGTCAGTTTTAGATTTCATTAATACTAACAATCTCACAATATGCAATAGAGGAAAAAAAGAAACGCCAACAAATTGCTTTCGCAACCCCAAAAGAACAAACTGGGAGAAATTTAATAGGGTTTTAAAAGATAAACTCCCCAGCTCTCCTCAAAAAGGCGACACTACAACATGTATTGACAAAGCTGTATCTATTCTGGAGAAATCACTAGACACAGCCTTTAAAGTATCCTGTCCAATGACACGATCGAAAAAACACTATCCACCATGGTGGACATCCGAACTCTCTAAACTGCGTAAAGAGTCACGGAAAGCTTTCAATGCCAGCTACCAAAGCGGATCCTGGCAGTCATACAAGGATAAGCTAAAGGAATACAAAAAAGCCATAGCCAAAGCAAAAAAGCAATCATGGGTTGATTTTTGCGGATCGTTAGAAAATACCAAAGATACAGCCAGACTAAGCAAAGTTATGGCAAAAGGTCATTCGAATCCTACCTATATAAAGAGAAACAACGGCACCTGGTCCGAAAACTCAGCCGAATCTCTTGAAATCCTTCTTACCACGCACTTCCCCGGCTGTTCGGACAGTACCGAAGAAATGCGACCCATTACAGCTGTAGATAAAAACAACAGTGAAGTTGATAAGATAATAAGTCCGAATAAAGTCACGTGGGCTATAAACAGCTTCTCCCCCTACAAATCTCCAGGACCAGATGGAATCATACCAAAAATGCTACAATGTGCAGAGGAAATAATAAATCCTTGGCTAGTATACATCTATAGTAGATGTATCTCCCTTAACTACGTTGCAACGAGTTGGAGACAGGTAAAGGTTGTCTTCATACCCAAAGCAGGAAAACGTAGTCACGAAAATGCTAAAGACTTCAGACCAATAAGCCTTTCATCATTTCTACTTAAGACGCTCGAAAGACTCATCGACGTGTATATTCGAGAAAAGATGGAAAACTCAAACATCATATCTTCTAGCCAACATGCCTATATTAAAGGGCGCTCGACGGATACAGCCCTACACGAAGTCGTTAGGACTATAGAGAAGTCCTTAGAGCACAAACAATTTACTCTAGCTGCTTTCCTGGACATAGAAGGTGCCTTTAACAACGTCAGTACATCAGCTATAAAACAAGCACTAGATAACTTCGGCGTGGAATCACTCATCAGTAGTTGGATTACCACCATGCTGCAAAGCAGAGTTATTAATGCCACACTGGGAAACAGTACACTGTCAAAGCACGTGAACAGAGGCCTCCACAGGGAGGAGTTATCTCGCCATTACTTTGGCTCCTTGTCATCAACGAAATTCTCAATAAACTTGACCACATGGGGATAAAGGTGGTTGCCTATGCGGACGATGTGGTAATACTCGTCTCTGGCTTGTTTCCGACCGTAATAAGTGACATTATGAGCGGAGCCCTGAGATCGCTAGATACTTGGGCCACAAGATGTGGTCTGGGAGTGAATCCAGGGAAAACTGAGATGGTGCTATTCACTACAAAGACCAAATATGCAATACCTAATCTCCCAAGACTGCGAGGTCAAGAAATACCCCTATCAGATCATGCCAAGTACCTAGGAATCATCCTAGATTCTAAGCTGTCATGGAAACGTAACGTGGAACACCGTGCTCACAAAGCAACTGTTGCATATTACGCATGTCGCAAATTGTTTGGAAGCCGATGGGGCCTCAAACCTAAAATGGTGTTATGGATGTACACCAGCATAATCAGACCAATTCTCACTTATGGAGCACTAGTGTGGTGGCCAGCAGTGGACAAGAAAATAACACAGAAAAAACTATACAGCATACAAAGATCTGCATGCATCGGGGCAACAGGGGCGATGCGAACGTGTCCGGCCGAAGCCCTCAATATAATGATGCACATTTTGCCAATTGATTTACACATCAAAGCAACAGCAACATGTAATGCAGTAAGACTCCGAGCTCTAGGTATGTGGAGAGACAGAACTTACGGACATGCGTGCATGCTTCAACAACTTCCGAAAGAAATAACAACCACTGCTGATTACTGCGTACCTACATTGGATTTTGATCAGCCTTTTGCAATCAAATTTCCAAGCAGAAGAGAATGGAGTAATGGATCACCATTGATAGCATATGACACTAAGGTATACACGGACGGCTCCAAGATGAAATGTGGAGTCGGATCCGGTGTGTTCTCGGACGAAGCAAACATACACACATCTACAAAGCTACCTGAGTACTGTAGTGTCTTTCAAGCGGAGATACTGGCAATAAAGGAGGCCTGTACTGAACTTTTACAGCATCACACAGCAAACTCAATAGGAATCTTCGTCGACAGTCAAGCGGCGCTCCTTGCACTAAAATCCAACGCTGTCACATCAAAGCTAGTGAAAGATTGTAAAGAAGAACTTGCCAAACTAGGGCGTCTCTCAAGAGTAGTTCTCACCTGGATCCCGGGCCACAAGGGACTTGTTGGGAATGAAAAAGCAGACGAGTTAGCTAGAGCAGGATCCGCCTCTAACGAACTCCCAAAGGCATCAGTCGCAATTCCAATGGGAGTAGTTAAAGGGGATATCTTCAAACACTATCTATCACTGGCTGAAAGTAGATGGGACAAAACGGCAACATGCAAGATATCAAAATTAACGTGGCCTCAATACAACGCCAAACGAACTAAGTTCCTAATCAATCAAACGCGACGGAACCTTGCAAGACTTATTGCAGTGTTAACCGGTCACTGGGCAATTGGTAACCATGCAAAACGTTTAAATCTACCGCACAATGACCACTGCCGTAGCTGCGGGAATGAAGAAGAGGAGGAAACTGTTGAGCACCTCCTCTGTTCCTGCCCTGCTCAAATGCAACGACGATTCAAAGCTCTAAGACAACCGTTCCTTCGTGATATCACAGAGATAACAGAAGTAGGTCTGGGAGACCTTCTGCGATTCCTCAACTCATCAGGCTGGATTTAACTGTCAACATGCAACAACGAAATAGCAATCTCTGAACGAGTGGTGTGGTTTTTCAAAACGGTATCTCTAACATACTAATTGAGGCTATAAAGTATGGCCACCACGTAAACCAACCAACCAACACCAATAGTCACATGTTACTTGCTTATGCTAATGATATAGACATCATGGGACGATCAGTGAAAGAAGTAACTGATACCTTTATGAAGGTCGAAGGAGAATCTGCTAAAGTGGGTCTGGCGGTAAACGGTGACAAGACCAAGTTAATGGTGTCGACGCGCAATGCGTCCATTGAGCTCGGACCAACTGTGAAAGTTTGTTCCTATAATTTTGTGGTAGTAAAGGACTTCGTATACCTTGGCACCTCCGTAAACACAACAAACGACATCAGTTGTGAAATAAAAAGAAGAATTGTATTGGCCAACGGATGCTACTTTGGTTTAAGTAAGCAGTTTAAAAACAAAGCCACATCTCGTCAAACAAAAATAATGCTCTACAAGACACTGATACTACCCGTGCTGATGTATCGCTCCGAAGCCTGGGTACTTGCGCAAGCAGACATGGCAGTGCTTAGTGTGTTTGAGAGAAAAATTCTTCGAAAGATCTACGGACCAATCTGCGTTGACGGTGAATATCGACGTCGCATGAACCACGAGCTGTATCTGCTATACAACGACATCCATATAGTTAAACGTATCGAGATGCAGCGATGGCATTGGCTAGGCCATATCATAAGAATTGGCGAAAATGAACCCGCTAAAAAGGCGTATAAATACGAACCGCTTGTAAGTTAAAACCAGTCTAATGACTATCTACAGAAAAATACACTCGGGTGCAAAAATATGGCGTCCTAACACAATTATTGCGGACTCTATCGGTGTAGTAAAGGATTTGAATCCCATCGAAGGATGGCAAAAGTGTGCTACACAGTTCTGCCGTAAATTTATAGAACGCCCACCTACTTTACATCCGATGAAGTTCGAACAGTTACATCCAACTCCAAACCCTTCAAAGCCCTTGGTGCAGATGTCATCGCAATGCTGATTTTGAAGACGCTCGGTACAACAGGCTTGGGATACTTGACTAGAGTTATCAGTTACACAGTTGATGATTCCGGACATCTGGAAAATAGCCCGAGTAATTCCTATTCAGAAGGCTGATAAATCTGCTACGAATAGAGAAATCGCTCGATTTCTCTTCTTTCACCTGTAGCAAAAATTGTAAAATCTATGTTGCTCCCAGCCCTGAACTAGTGCATTCATCTTGCTACCCACCAACAGGGTTTCACAAAAGCCCAGAGCACAACAACAGCTTTGCAAGAGATTACGACCAAATTTGTGAACGGGCTGAATCAGCGGAGGCTGCTAAAATGGAATAGTAAGCAAGTAAACAAGAATCAGTCGCCTTTAACGAGAACTAAATACCTCCAGCTTATTTTTGTACAGCTCTTATTTTTGTACAGCAGCTAGGATGCACTCCCTTTCGATCCAAATCTTGGCTTTTGATGCCATGCTTTGGATTGAATTTAAATGCATTCTTCGGATTGCATTTTTAATCAGTCTAAAGATGCAATAAAAATACAAGCCATTGCGAAATATCCCAGAATAAATAAAATGCATTTATTATTTGAGCTTGCTTCATCCGTTCTCCATTTAATCCACGCGCATCTGATTTTGCTTCAACATTCTAAAGGTTTTTTATGTTGCCTTCCATCACTACTTCCACTCTCGACATGGATTCCAACTCCACTCCATTACCGCACTACCGCAAAAATGTTCGCAACTTAAGTTTTTATTTCTTTATTTTATAAAAAATTTTAGAAATGTACACACTCTTTCTTATTTTTGGAATAAATGCTTTAGCCAGCGGCGGTTAGAGATCGACCAGCTGGTGGTTTTTATCGGGATCTCTAAAGCAACTGCTTATAAAAAGTATCCAACGGAGTGCATTTTTCATAACTCTGTGTGGACTGCATCGAAGGATGTAGTGAAATCATAACTCCACATGCACAACTTCCAAAAATTTTTGCTGGGATGTTGATATCTGAAGTCGTGAATACCACTTTTCCAAAAGATGTCAGGATTTTGGCTTGCTAATTACCTACGTCGAATTCAGAGGCCAAGGTCCAGAGGCAAGGTCAAAATGGGAGTGGCTATCGCAAGGCGGTGTTTTTCGCCGTTTCTTGCGAAACTCATACGCCCATGACTGTTCCGTCATTGTATCAGGCCTTGACAATCACAAAGTAAGTCCTCAGATTTCCGACTATCTATAATATCTTTTGGGAGCCTAATCCTATTTTATCCTTTACGAAGTCATCCGTGTCACTTTTTACTTCATCGACACGAAAGGTAAATCTAGAAAATGAACCATCGGAGACATACATACGTATACCCACAGTCAATGACCCAAAAAAGTCACACGCCATATATATAAACAAGAAAGTCTTGGGGCTGTGATAATAAAACATTGTTAGCGCCATCGGTCGTCCCGTCTTGAACTATGCAGCACAAGTCCGACCTTCCTTCTTTAACGACATGAAAATTGTGCATACACAGGCGATCTCCGAAGCCATAACCGGCGATAGATCCAATAAGGCCTTACATCAACATCCTTTTGCAATTTTGGACAGTGAGTGGCTACTTTCCAGGCAAACACGTTACATTCTGACAGAACTTCGGTCCGGGTATCGAAATGTTTTTAATTCCTATAGATAACGTATTTTACTTGGTAAATTAAATTGGTGCCCTTCCTGCCATCAAGGCCCTCAGGATCCACGATAGTATGGAGCATATATTAAGTTTGTTTTTCTGTTTGTAACGCATTGAAATATACATTTCCGACCCTATAAAATATATATATTCTTGATCAGGATAAAAATCTGAGTCGATATAGCCATGTCCGTCTGTTGAGGATAATTGAGCTAGAGCGCTGCATTTTGCATCCGAGTGTCTTTTCTTCATAGGCAAGTCAAGTTCGAAGATGGGCTATATCGGGCCACGTTTTGGTATAGCCCCCATATAACGGTACTACCCGATTTTCGGTATGTTGAAGGTTTTACCTAAAATATTTATTCGAGCCAGCTTTAATTTGACATTTAAGGTTCTTAGGTGTCACAACAGTACACCACCAAAAACTGTCAACATAGGTGCAGGTTTAGGTACAACCCCCATATTACGGTGCCTCCATATTTTCGGTATTTTGAGAGTGTTAGCTAAAATTTTTAACCGAACAAGTTGTCATTTAACATTTAGTGTTCCTAGGGGTCACAACACTACTCCACCAAAAACTGTCAACATAGGCCCATGTTCAGGTATAGCCCCATATAACGGTACCTCCCGATTTTCGGTATTTTGGGGATTTTAGCTATATATTTTGACCGAACTTCCTGTTATTCCACGTTTGGGGTTCCCATTGGTAACAAAACTACTTCACTAAAGATTTTAAAGATAGGTCCAGGTTTTGGAATAGACCCCATATAACCATACCTCCCGCTTTTCGGTATTTTGAGCATTTTAGCTACAATTTTTAAACGTACTAGCTGTAATCTAGGTGGTCACGAAACTTCTCCAATATTTTGGTATCGTCAATATTTTGGTATAGCCTCCTACAATTTTCAACCGAATTAGCTTTAATTTTACATTTGAGGTTCTCTGTGATCATGCAACTTAGCTCCAAAAATCGAACTTGCTGTAATTTGACATCTGAATTTTCAGTGGTCATGAAACTTCTTCACTAAAAATAATCAACATAGGTTCATGTTTTGGTACAGCTACCATAGAAAGGTATCTCCCGATTATCGGTATTTTGAGGGTCTTAGCTACATTGTTTGACGATTCTACCCGTTATTTGACTTTTAAAGTTCCCTGCTGTTATAAAAATTTTCCACAAAAAATTATAAGGATATTTAGACACTTTGATATAGCCCCATAGGCGGTACCTTTCACCTGGCTGAAAACATTTTTATACCCTCAGCATTTATGCTAACGAGGGTATAAACTAGACCGGGGCGATTTGAAAACCTTATGGACCCTTCGCGTTTCTGATTCCTGGGATTGAACTGAAAAGTCCACTAGACCGTAGGCCTACGCTGAAAATCGAGCCTCCCGATTTTGACTTTAAGTTTTTTATCCACGTTTTTGTGACATTTTGGCATATAACGGCCAAACCATTGAGATTTTCGATCCAACACAAAGACAAAAATTGTAGCCAAGACAGTAGTTAAGAGCTCTCTAATACATCTCAAAAGCATTGGAATGCTCCGTCAGGCGGTTTTGGCCTTGAGAAGGTGCAAACTTTTCGAAAAATGTCGATAAATGGCACTGTGCTACAAAAGTTGACCTGAAAAAAAATTCAAGCGTTCTGATGCAAAATTCTGTCGTGTTGGGATCCATGTCTGGCTGGCTGGAGTGCACAATAACTCTCGAACGGATCAACCGATTCATTCCAAAATTTGGCTTTCGTAATATTTTGTCCAAACTTAGTTTAAGTTCCTTCCGGTACCTCCCCCACAAAAGTTCGGAAATGTTCGGAAAACTTGTGCGCACGATAACTCTTGAAGGAAATGACCGATGTAGCCCATACTCTGCACATCCTTATATATCTACCAGATATAGATCAGGTTCGAATATGGACTATATTTGTGTACTCCTTCTGGTATCTCCCACACAAAATTTGGGATAAGTTCACTTTAAGACCTGCTCTCGAATCACTTTGATTTTTGTTGAAGCGATTTCCATTCGCTACCTCCATTACGACGGTAAAAGTTTTTCCAGGGGCAAGTCCACATTTCTTGGGAAAAAATCTAGAAGGTTTAAAAACCCTATGTCACCCTATGTTTCGGCCACGATAACTCTCGAACTGTTCTACCGATTTGGTCCAACATTGGTCTTCGTCATATTTTATCCAAACTTACTTTCATTGGGCAATACCGGTGCACAACTTCCGGTACTTCCCCCCAATATTAAAAAAGATGTCACTAAAATGCTAGGACGATATCACTTGAATGTGCAACCAATTTGCTCCAAACTTTGGATCTCCTAATATTTTTTTCAAAATTTAACTAACTTCTATCGGTCCTCCCTTAGGGTGCAGTTAATTACTAATCCACATTTTTGTCGGCAAGTTCAAATGTTTAAAAAGGACCACAAAATTCTGAAGAGACCCTTAATAAATTCGATCTGCCTGTAGATGAAAGTTTCACTTCACATTGGCTGAGGGTATATCTCTGTCGGCAAAGCCGACTGACACTTTTTTACTTGTTTAGATTAGTTTAGGGGTATCCACGGTCAAAAAATGTTTCCACCTAAAATTGTGGAAGGAAATTCCATTTTAATTAAGACTATTTTATGGTGGAGGGTATAAAAAGCTCGGTCGGGCCGAACTTAACGTTTTTTACTTGTTGTTTTTTTATATATTTTCTTCAGGAAAAACCCTCAATTCCACCGACAATAACAACCACCAGGTGGGTGGCCTCAAAATGTAGGTAGCGGGTCCTACCTTTCTCCTAAACTAAAGCTGAAATCACTGTGCAGATTATGTGAAGACTCAAAAGAGCTATAGCATCCACTATGTAGGTGCCTCGTGTTACAGATACTATGGTAATTACTTGCAACATTGCCAAGGACTTATAGTGTCTCAGTAATCGCTGCTAAGCTCCGTTTCATAATTCCTCCTTCCCATCTCTAACATAATTTTCACACTAAAAATGATGAACACAATGGACCAAAGGTCTCCCAAGGTAGAGCGACAGCTGTTTCGGTGGCAATTACCCTTAAAAAGTTCTTATGATGCACATAACGCAGGGCATGTTAGCCGAATCTAACAAAGTCTCGACCTGTCTATATTGACGAGTAGTGGAATTCTGTAACTAATTTTTCGAGTTACCGACAAGTATCGGTAAAATTGAAATGTTTATAATTTCGGTAATTAACGAAATTTTGCGGTAAGTTAACAACCAAATTAAAGTTGTCGGTGTTTGTCAACTTCTATTGACACTTTTCAATAATATTTTTGCATTTTAATTTTACCGATTTTTGCCGTTAACTCAAAATATGAGTAACAGAATTCCACTACAGACTTGTGATTCGTTTTACTTAGATCATCTTTCCATACAGTTAACCTTATGTTTGAATCTTAAAATTGATACCTATCTAACCTTAAAAAAGTATGCATGAGAAAGATCCTTATGCTTTCACTTTTTCATTATCCTTATAACATAAATAAATGTCAAAAAATGCAGATTACTTATTAACCCCTATGGCGTAGCTATTATTCATTAATATGCTTCTACTTGCTGTTGTTGTTGTTACTGATGTCTACATACAAAGTATCATTGAAGAGCATTTACCCCCCACCTAAAGTACAACAACAATACTGATATTACTAATACAACACCCTGCCACCCACTCTAACTTATTTATGTTCCTCCAACCTCCTTCTTCTCTTACTTTAACATTTGAATATTTTAATATTTTTCATTCATACGCTCATTCGTTTTTTACCTTCGAACGCAATCCATAGAAAACAAAATTGAGCTACAAAAAAATTTATTAGCGCTTTGGCAATATTGTCTCGTATAAATTTTGTAATATTTTTTGAATTTTTTTGGTGTTCGTTCTTCATTGTCATCATTGCTGCCGCTGTTGTTGTTGTTGTTGCCAGGTATCTTTTGGCGTACAATATCCTTCGAGGCAAAAGCTCAATATTATAATTTTATACATTATATTCGACATTCACCTTAAGCTTGTAAATACGTTTGGTTGTTTCAATTTTTTAGCTAAAAGACTGTTCGTTCAGCTCATTGAAGGCACCCTCCCCCACCCACATTCTTCTTCCATTTTTTTTTTGCTTTTGCATACACCTAACAACTTATTATTGTCTCTTAACAGTCGAAACGAAAAACTTGGCGTTACAAATGAAGTAGAGAGAATGGCAAAGGAATTGTGTGATATACCGTTATAAATTCATGGAGCGAGAATAAGAAGAGTCAGCAGACAAAGTGAAAAAAATTACAAAAAAAAAATAAAAATTGAATACTAATCCATGAATATAGATGATTATTATCTATAGCCCACCACTACACCGAGTACCGAGTAAGGCCACAGGGATATAATGAATGTTATTTTGTAAATTTCCTTTTGTGTGGCTGGGTGGCTGTCGGATAGAGAGGCGTTTTATTAGTACTTTGTGTGGAAAACCATGAAAAACCCCGGCCAAGGGAAAAACTGCAGTGTTAAATTATTTGAAACGACGAACCATAAAAAATATGATAGCCGCATTTTAAGCAGCGGGATATATTTTTTAATGGTTTTCCTTTGCCTTCTCGTGGAGGCTTCGATGTTGGGATTTCTATGTTCGATATTGAAAGAATATGGAAAAAATAAATTATTTTGGTAATGCAAATATCATTTTAATCAAATTTTATTTGATTATTTTTTAGGAAATGAATTTTGGAAATAGGGTTTAAGGACAAGAAATCTGAAGAACTCACGCGAGAGGCGATTTCATTGTCTGAAATTTTGATTGACGTTAAACCGTTGTAATATATTGTATCGATGCACTTCCCGCGAATGTTCTCCAGCGTTTAGCATCTGGTGTAGTATGCAGGGCCAAGCAACACTTAGCATAACCAAATTATCATTCATCTGTATCCTATTACCAGATTATTATTATCACTTAATTTATTCTCTGCTTGCAACCGCTTGCTTTGTACACCTTTTCCCACATTTGACCATGTCTGGTGCATACTTTTAGGCGTTATGTTTCATTGCCATATTTATAATCGCATAGTTCTCTTCTATGGGAGCTAATAATTAAGTTGGAAATTTATTACTGCGGTAGATAAAATGGAATAAATGTTAGGTTGGTTATTGCATTTAAATGTTAATAGCAGATATTCAACATAACCTCAACGAATAAAACAAAAAAACACAAAAATTTACAAGAATTGCCACACTATGAAACAAATTTCTATACATATATTTTCACAAAAGAAAATAAAGTTATTTTTTTTTTAAATTACAATTCATTTTTTGAAATGGTGGGTTACAATGGGAAGACCAGACTTTTAACCAGATGCAGAGCTAGTAGCTGCCGTGGTAGAAGGTGGTGGTGAGCCGTTTGGTGGTGGCATACAGGGACCTATAAAAAACGAAGGGAATAAATAAATTAAATAAAGCATTGAATAAAGAAATAAAATAAAAAGAAATTAATAAAAATAAAATAGCTCAATAAAATACACATGCAAATAAATAAATAAAGATATAAAATAGTAAGAAATACTGATATAAGTATATGCTTCACATGGGTCATAAATAAATGCAAACTAAACTTACCTCCTCTAGGTGGCATTCCGCTTGGTGGTGGTCCACTAGGTGGGGGTCCACTGGGTCTGGGTCCATTAGGAGGTGGAGGACAATTGGTACCGCCTTGTTGTTGAGGATACGGATAGCCCTAAAATAAAAAAAAAAAAAAACAAAAATAATTTAGCTACTATCGCTTAACTGCTGCGAAAATGTTTACCATTACTGTGCCCAATAGCACAGCAAATAATGCCACAAAAACAATAATTTTCGAATACATTTTTGTTAACAAACTGTGATGCCAATGAATAGTTGCACTTGATATTTATACTCCAAAAAACAAAGCACTAATTTTCGCCCATAACAATTTTCACCCATTGACAATTATTTCTAGTAAACGAAGCGTAACACATGAATGGCATAAAATAAAATATAAATTATTTTTATTTATTTTTAGAAATTTAGAGATAGTTCTCGGCGGTTGTAAATGTTGTAATTATTTTGTTTTTAAATTGTAACAATAATAATTATTGGATTTCGAGAACATGGTGGGGGGAATTTAGAAATTATAACACGCATTAATAGGGGCGTTTGGTGTGAAATTATTGAAATGAGAAAATTGAATTCCTTTGCAAAATAAAAATGCGAAACATTGTAGTAATGCATGAGTTTGTAGTTTGAAACGAGTTCGAACTTTTTTAAGAAAAATCATTTAAAATTATAAAGAAGATTTCAAACTCAAGAGCCTGTGTTCATTGGATATTAAAATAAAACCCTGGTTTTAGAATATATTTTCCTCAGGGGCGATAAGCGTTCAATTTTATGCAACAATTTTTGAAGGGTGATACACGAAGATTTCCAAAAAATTCACTAGGGTGATATGCGTGAAAATTTTTCTGAAGCAACAACAGGCCCATAAGGTGCGATTTTTTATACAATTTCTTTAGCAAACCCAGAGCTACAAGCGTCAGTATAGGAAATTTTGTCTGGAAAAAACAGCCTTAAAACGTCGATTTTTAAAGAAAAACAGGTCAGTCTAAAAAATTATTATCTAGCAATACTAAGGTTATAAGTTATTAGGTTTTAAGGGTGGCCCAACTTGCATCAACGTAGCCGGTTTTTGGTAAATCATTTTTGCAATAAGTAAGTTTAAAATTTGGAGTAGACTTTAGATATTTTAAAACGTATAGCGCGGCCGTCCAATGCTGCTTTCGGGGATCGTTATTGAACTGAGACAACATATTAACACTGCAAGCTATGTCTGGTCGGCTAAACACTGATAGATGTAGTAATGATCCAATAAGTTTCTGTTTGTAGAATCAATTTTTTCGGATTCTCCTTTAATTTTTGGTTCTTTCTCCAAGCACAGTTTAGGTTGCATTGGTACTTGTGATAACTTCGAATTTTCTTGACCATACTTCTTAATAAATTTCTTGGTATAACCTGGTTGCGAAATAAGAATATCATCAACATATAGAGTTACTATCATTGTGCATCCGTAGACCCGCTTGTAATAAACGCATTGATCGTATTTCGATTGAATTAAGCCAAATAATTTGAAAACAGAATCTATTTTTTGAACCACTGTCGTGCTGCCTGTTTGAGGCCGTATAGAGCCTTTTTCAGTTTGCTAACTTTGTTTTTATCTTCCACAAAACCTTCTGGCTGGAGCATGTAAATTTCTTCTTCAAGGTTTCCATTGAGAAAAGCTGAAGAAACATCCAGCTGTCTTAACTTCAATTTGTGTTTAACGGATAGTGCATATATAAGTCGAATAGTACTTTGACGAACTACTGGTGCAAAAGTATCCATATAATGGACTCCGTATTCTTGAGCATATCCTTTTGCGACCAATCTTGCTTTTCGCTTTTCAACACTGCCATCCGCTCTACATTTAGTTTTGTACACCCATTTGCAGTCTATTGGTATTTTACCATCAGGCAAGTCGACAAGCTCCCAAACATCATTTTCAAGAAGAGGTTCTATTTCTTTCGCCATTGCTTCTTTCCATTCCTCAGAATTTGATGAATTTATTGCTTGCTTAAATGTCTTTGGGTCTTGAAAATCATTATTCACAGCTGCACTTGCTACATTCTTTCCTTTCGTCCAAGATCTAAGACTTTGCCTTATTGAGCTTAGCAATGGAATGTTTGTTTCCTTCTCTTCAGGTTCATTATCTATTTCTTCAGTACTTTCTTTGTCTTCATGTTCAGTACTTTCTTCGTCTTCGCTCATATTGGCATTATTTATACTATTATCAACAACCGGATTTTCTTCTTCTATTAAAGGTTCTTCGATTTCTTCATATGATTTTGAACCGCTAATATTCTTAAATTCATACATATTCATAAAACCGTATTTTCTTCTCAAATTTTTCGTTGTCAAACTTATTTTCCAAAAATTTCACGTTTCTATTCTTGTAAATGTTGCTAGTTCCTATCTTCCATAAACGATAACCTTTCGTATTTTCGTCATATCCTACCATGATCTATGGTTCACTTCTGGCTTCAAATTTCGACTTTGTAGGTTTTTACTTCAGCCCATACGCAATACAGCCAATTCGACGAAAATGAGTCACTGTTGGAGTTTTTCCTGTCCAAAGTTCTTCTGGAGTTTTATTCATATTTAATTTTGTTGGACAACGATTCCGAATATATGCTGCAGTAAGAACTAGTTCACCCCACAATTTTTCCGGTAAATTTGCATCCGTCATAAAACATCTTATCATTTCCACAAGTGTTCTATTCATTCTCTCTGCAACTCCGTTTTGTTGAGGAGTGTATTCCACGGTCAGTTGGCGTTTTATCCCACATTTTTTAAGAAAAATTTGAAATTCACTACTCACCAATTCTGGAGCATTATCACTCCGTAAACATTTGATCTTTTTCCCAGTTTCCAATTCCACTCTCGCCTTAAATTCCTTGAACACCTGCAAATAGTCGCTTTTGTTGCGCAAGCAGTAAACAAAAACTTTTCGGGAAAAGTCATCAATAAAGGTAGCAAAATACAAATTTCCTCCTAGTGATGGAACGCGCATTGGTCCAACCAATTTCAAAATTTCATTTTCCGATTTACTATTTTTATTAGGAAAAGGGGATCGTGTTTGTTTTGCCGTAATACACGCATCGCAAATTGAATCTGAAGAATTAATTTTAGGCAATCCACGAACCATTTTCTCCTTGTGTAGTTTCACCAAATCATTGTTATTCAAGTGACCAACGCGTTTATGCCAAATTTCGGATTTGGCGTCAGATTCAGAAGACTTTTTACATTTGAAATCATTAGTGTTTGACCTTACCATATACAATCCATTCTCCTTGATTGCTTCCAAATATATTTGCTGTTCTTTTCGTACATACGCTTTATTACCTTTCATTAACACCTCAAAGCCTAAATCGGTAATCTTCGACATTGAAATTAAATTTCCCTCCATTCTTACTATATTTGAATACAGCGAAATAATTATTTCTGAACGAGCATCGAGTGCCAATTCATCGTGGGCTATTTGTTCATATAATTTCTTTTTATATTCAGCTCGTTTGAGTTTTCCATGTGGCGTAATTTGACCCATTAAACAATGGAATTCGTCCATTAAAAATGGTCATTACTATTCCTTGATTCTTCGTTATAATATTTCCAACACTATTTCTTCGCAATGGTTACGGATTAAGGCCCATAACCTGTTAAAAATTAAAAGTACTCCGAGGATTCTTTTCTATAAAAATATAACAACGCATATTATAAAGGGTTAAAAACAGACTGTGAAATTTTTTCAATACAATATTATGAATACACATTTTCAATGACAATAAACATTTACAGATAAATAAATAAATTTGAACAAGTAGAAAATACATAAAAGTCAACACTGTAGGTCCCATATCATTGAGCTATCATGCATTCGTTGTTGTTTGAAAGGCTTGATGATCTACGGGTTCTCTGTTGTAACGTCGGACCTCCCTTTCTAGATCATGAAGATCCTTCCTATCCACCAAAAGGTGATTAGGATGGCTCTCACGGTAAAACCCGCGAATGTACTGCAAGCCAAGCCATTGTGTTTCATTACTGGAAGCATTCTTGTCTTCTCATGTAGATGGTCCACTAAACACATGAGGAGACACTCTGTTGCACTTCTTAAGGCGGGATCCTGACAGGTTTGAATATTTTTCCATCTCGTTGCACTTATATTCAAGAACACACTGGCGCCGCATTGCTTACCACAGACCGACCTAGGTTTCCTTGTCTGCACCCAAGTGTTTGATTACCTTGTTCCTACATGTCACCTTGCCACAAATACTTGTGGCATGCGCAGACGACGTGAAGATGCTGTCGATTGTGACCTATAGAATCTTGGAGCAGCTGGCTGTCGGAATTCTGCTCAACTCTGCAGTCCATGTGCTGACCGTATATTAATGGCGGATATTTGCATATTCCTTGTGTGGAAAAGGTGGTAAAATTATTCAAATAGGAGTTCAGCCTTTCACAAATGACATCAGGGAAGGTACTTTACCCCAATATTGTTATACGTAACGATCTCAATGGCATATTTCACCACCAATACAGGGGAGTTAGAGGTAAAACAGTTCACGAGATATCACCCCAATTTGAGGTGATTAA
The DNA here is from genome assembly GCF_047663935.1 of Musca autumnalis. NCBI lineage: Eukaryota > Metazoa > Arthropoda > Insecta > Diptera > Muscidae > Musca > Musca autumnalis. Next base: position 10,745,561 of record NW_027411866.1, on the reverse strand, counting down.
ATATTTATCTAAAGTTTCAAATTTGGTCTGATGGTAGTCTGATCCATGCGCCCAAAAAACATGTAGAGGCTTTTGAGAAGTCGACACTGTCCTATCGCACGGCTTGCTCTGGTTGTGTCCTCGAATAATACTCGTATGTATGGAGATGGAGAGCAGCGCTGTTGTCGTGTTGTCGCCCATGCTGATGATCGGCAACTGGATAGCTATTGCTGACACTGGGGAGACGTTAAGCCTCAATAGTCTTTCCTATAGGCGACAAAGCGAAATAGGTCTGTACGATTCACCTTTGCTGGTATCATTGCCAGACTTCAGTAGCGAGACCCCTCCGTCCATTTTCCAGACTTCGGGAACGTTGGCGTCGGTGCTTTGTTGATGTCGCAGGAGTTTAATACACCTTTTGGGTCAATGTCTTTGTAGGCAGGTCATTGAAACCAGGACTTAAAGGATAATCTACGGTAAAAAAATCAAAACTATTCTTGAGCCAGAGATGATCCGTATGTTGATTTTCCATATACATATCGCTCAATTACTCAAAGATTGACATAACTCTAAAACTGCGTTTTCTGAGTTAGCAATTTCTATTTTCCACGACTTCTACTTTATCAAATGCGCAAATTTTTATGTCGATATCTCTAAAACTCAGCGAGCTACAACTTATTTACTAGGAGTTTGGCATACATCAACAAAAAAGTTTTCGGAGTTTATGAAGCACTAAACCACTTCAAATCATGCTGCCTCTTCACCAAAGATGGTCCGAGTAGCTATTTTATTTTTTGTGTAGTAGTCTTTTTAGGTTGGGAAGTCAAATTTCAATAGGCAACTTAAAACACGTTTTTCTCGAAACTTGATTTTTTGAAATGTGTCACTCTTTGAGTAAATGAGCGATATATTCCTAAAGCCTACAAAAGAAGTGTAGCCTCATGTCCCTTTAGGTTGCAAACGCAAGTGTAAAAACAAAAGGCAATGTTATTATTATCAGTTTTTCCTTGCAATTAACTGTCTTTGGTATGGAATGACCCACATAATCATGTCGATTAAGCAAAAAACAAAAAATTTTTGCATTTCATTAAATTTTCTAATTAAAAACGTCAATTTTACAATGTTTGGTAAATATTTGTGTTACTCACCCACTTTCGATCTGATTCGAGTGTGGTGTAACATCAATTGAAATTATTTAATTACAATTATCCGCTCTGAGAACAACAGACAAACTAATTGAACAATTATAGGTGATAAAATGTAATTATTTTTAGGGTGTCACAAACATGTCACAAAAACGTGGAACATGCGGAGAATTTACACAAAAAGTTAACCGAAAACAATTATCAACTTAAACTTCATAACAGCGGGACTGCAACTATACCATAACAAAGCAATATTCGAGTGAATATAGGGGCTTCTTCATTGAGTTGATATATGTTTATAACTCTGAAAAGATTAATCCTTTTTAGAAATATGTTTCTAAATATTCGAAAGTTTAGCCACATTGAAGGTTCTATTTCCAAATTATGTGCAATTGATTGTATAATTATTTATTTTTATTGTTTAACTAGCAGACCCCTGTCAGCGTTGCTGGCCCGTGGTAATGGGTTTTAATGACAACATTTTTTATGGATTTTATGACTTTGACAAATCAAAAATAGGTATTTTCTACTTCACTTGTACGGTCCATTGTCAACCGAGGAGAATTTTAAATTTATGAAGAGATTTTGTCTCTAGCCTTTCTTTTCTCTTACGGACTTTGCCGGATTTTGCCGCCCATTGATGCTGTTTACGATTTATTATCGTCCATGTCCGCTGTTTTTATTCTAAAGCGATCTAATTATAAAAGTTAAAAAAATAGTTAAGTCCAATTCTGCCGCTTATTGAGACTAATATGTATTAGTTTTTGATGGCTGGTGGACTGTTGAACCTCACAATTTAAGGAAATTTGTAAATTTCTTGATCGGGGGCGCAACCACCGTTGTCTCGAAAATTAATTTGCAAGCCGATGCACTTATAAGCTTAGCAAATATAGCGATTATACAACAATAGGCCCCCGAAATTCGTCTACAAATATATAGCATTTTGGACCACGGGACATTCCTGAACATTTTCTGAAATTTGCATAAAAATAGGTTCAGTAGTTTTCGAAAAATACTGTAATGAAAACAGTGGGCGTAGTTATTAGTTTTTAATATATAACATATTAAAAAAGTGGGCGTGGTCCGGTATTTTGGTTCCAAATATGTACTTAGGGTACACACAACCCCATTGCCTTCCAAAATTTATGCTGAAACCGATATAATCATATGGTTGGCTTAGACACATTACTTACTTAGCTGGCCCATTACAGAACATTTGTTCCATAGGCCGAACTAAGAAAAGATCTCCATTTCTCTCTATTTGTTGCTTCGCACTCTGGAATACCGCGCCTTTTCATCTCATCATCCACTTGTTTGCCCCATCTATTCCTTGGCCTGCCAATTCTGCGTGCACCGCCAAGCGTTCCGTATTTATACGCCTTTTTAGCGGGTTCATCATCGCTCATTCTTATGATATGGCCTAGCCAACGCAATCGCTGCATCTCGATACGTTTAACAATATTGATGTCGTTGTATAGCAGATACAGCTCGTGGTTCATGCGACGTCGATATTCACCGTCAACACAGATTGGTCCGTAGATCTTTCGAAGAATTTTTCTCTCAAACACACCAAGCACTGCCATGTCGGCTTGCGCAATTACCCAGGTTTCGGAGCCATACATCAGCACGGGTAGTATCAGTGTTTTGTAGAGCGTTATTTTTGTTTGACCAGATGTGGCTTTGTTTTTAAACTGCTTACTTAAACCAAAGTAGCATCTGTTGGCCAATACAATTCTTCTTTTTATTTCACAACTGATGTCGTTTGTTGTGTTTACGGAGGTGCCGAGGTAGACGAAGTCTTTTACTACCTCAATATTATGGAACCAACTTCCACAGTCGGTCCGAGCTCTATGGACGCATTGCGCGTCGACACCATCAACTTGTTCTTCTCACCGTTTACCGCCAGACCCACTTTAGCAGATTCTCCTTCGACCTTCATAAAGGTATCAGTTACTTCTTTTACTGATCGGCCCATGATATCTTTATCATCAGCATAAGCAAGTAACATGTGGCTATTGGTGTAAATTGTGCAATTTTTTTGACATTTGCATCTCGTATTACCTATTCCAGCAAAATGTTGAATAGGTCACACGAAAGGCTGTCTCCTAGTCTGAAACCTCTTTTGGTACCAAACTCTTCGGAGAGGTTCTTTCCAATTTTAACTGAGGACCTAGTATCAGTTAAAGTCATCTTACAAAGCCAGATAAGCTTTGTGGGGATACCAAATTCTGACATTGCATGGAATACATTTGATCGGAGGGGACTGTCGAATGCTGCTTTACAATCGACAAAAATGTGATATGTGTCGATCTGCATCTCTTGGGTCTTCTCTAGGATTTGCAGCAGGGTAAATATCTGGTCAATGGTGGACTTGCCAGGTCTAAAGCCACATTGGTATGGTCCAATTATTTCGTTGACCATTGGTCGTTCGCACAATATCCCTGACACGATCTTGTAGGCAATAGGGAGTAGACTTATGCCCCTACAGTTGGAGCATACAGACTTATCTCCCTTCTTGTGCACTGCGCACAGGATACTCAGGTTCCAATCGTCGGGTACTCGTTCTTCCTGCCAGATGGTGGTAACTAGCTGATGAATACACCTTATCAGCGTGTCGCATCCGGTTTTGAACAGCTCGGCTGGTAAGCCATCGGCTCCTGCTGCCTTATTATTCTTCAGCCGATTTATTGCTGTCTTTACCTCATCTTGGCTGGGCGGTATACATTCAATACCATCTTCTGGAATCGGGTCTGTGGTATCTTCGTCGTCTTCGCAGCTATTGGATACCGACAGTTTTGAAAAATGTTCTTCCCATACCTTGAGCACACTATCTGTATCAGTTACCAAATTACCTTGCTGGTCTCTACAGGAGGATGTGCCTGTACCAAAACGATCAGTTTGATGCTTGATTCTTTGGTAGAATTTTCGGACTTCATTCTGGTTCCTGTACATCTCAATTTCACACTCCCGCTTTTCCATCTCTTTCTTTTTCCTGCGGAAAAGACGTTTCTCCTCTCTCCTTTTCTCTCTGTATCTCTCTCGTGCGCTACGCGTTGCTACGGATTGCAAAGTAGCCCTATATGCCGCATTTTTCTCTTCGGTAGCAGCACGACACTCCTGGTAATACCATGAATTCCTTTGTGGAGGTCTCTGGTATCCAAGTATGGATTTTGCAGCTGTTTGCATGGAGTGGGCAATATTTTGCCATTGTGTTGTTATGTTATCGGGACAAGGAGTGCTCTCATTAAGCAATTGGTCAAGTTGAGTGGAATATGCTGTGGCTATCTGTTGTGATTGCAGCTTACCTATGTCTAACTTTCGTGTTGTGTCAGTTCGTACTTTGTTTGCTACGTTTAACCGGGTGCGTACCTTATGGGTGAACGTGCGGCACATGTTAGCTCACTTCCTTTAACGGGTGTTAAAGGCAGCTACCCCAAGTGACACCACGGGGAGGTCAGTGTCCACTTGATATAAATAAGGGACCAAGGTAAATCCTGGACTTTGCCATGTTAAAGCCGGTCAGGACCGTTCCTTGGTATCTTTCATCGCCTACGTCACCCAATTATTGTAAATATAGCATTTTTAAAAAATAGGATGTAGGGGAAGTACTCCGGCCCATCCGAAAATAAATTTGTGGCCTATTCTCACCGGGGGCCATCCCTGTACATTCACTGATAATTTCAGGAAAAGGACTTCAGTACTTTTTGTATAAAAGATTAAAGTTGAAAGAAATGGTGGTAAAAGTGGGAGTGGTCGAATTATCTTTGCATAAAAATATGTTGGGTTTTGTCGATGATTTAAGGCAGTACACGTCTTAGTAGACCTGTACATCCCAATTTCCGGTATTTCGAAGGTTGTGGCCTCATAAATTTGGTGTATCGGTACAGGCCTACCTACGCCTTAGTATAGCCCCTATTTTCGGTATTTTCAAGGTTGTGGCCTCAATATTCCATCGAAATGGGTTAAATTTGGTAGTTGGTCTTTATCTGGGGTATTAAACGTTCCATATGAAATTTGTGGGTATATGTCCAGGCCTTAGTATAGATCCCATAGAACGGTACCTCCCAATTTGCGGCATTTTGAAGGTTGTTGCCTCAACTTTCCACTGAAATGGCTAAAATTTGGAATTTGGTGTTCATTTGGTGTATTAAACCTTCCATAATAAATTTGTCAGTACTCGTCCACGCCTTCATATAGCCCCCATAGGACGGTACCACCCGATTTTCGGTCTGTTGAAGGCTTTAGCCTAGTTATCACACCGAAATGACTGAAATTTGGTAGTTAGTCATCATTGGGGGTATAAAACTCCCTCGTTTGTCGGTATAGGTCCACGCCTTCATATAGCCCCCAAAGAATGGTACCACCCGATTTCAAGTATTTTGTAGGTCGTGGCCACAGCAACCCACCGAAATGGCTGAAATTTGGTAGTTAGTCTTTGTTGGAAGTAAAATCTTTTCTGACTGAAATTCGTCGGTATAGGTCCACGGTTCGATATAGCCCCCATAGAACGGTACTTCTTGCTTTCTATAATTCTGAAGGTTGCGACGTCAAAAACACCCCGAAAGACAGAAATGCCCAGAACATAATGTCGTTCTTACTTGTTATTTATATAGTGTCACGGTTTTGCTGATTCAGTACCTGGCGTCGCTGAAGAGCCTGATCCATACATATTCAACCCTTTACTACATATACCTTTTAAATATTAATACTTCAGAATCCCTTTCAATATTTATGAATAGCATCTCCCCAGCTTCTGTTGGGTTACTTGCACATTTGTCTGGTTATCTATAAATTTTAATATGCAAATCAAGTGGCGTCTATAACAAATACCTATGGCATTGAAGTTCTGAAAATAATATCTATACCTTGGTATTTTGTGTGTGTGTACGTAGATCCTTTCCAGCTATATTTTCTTTTTATATACTTTGAAAATACTACACCATCATCAACCGAGCACCCTAAAAAAGATGCAAAGTTTTATTAGTTTTATGAGACTACCTCATGCTCTTCTGCTCTCCAGCTGCTGGCCTTAGAAAGTATTTTATTTGCCACCATTTTGTTGCAATGGCGGAAATAACGCCATGGTAAAGATGAAATAAAATGAAACTCATAAAAAACACAAAACGAAGCCAAAGAAATGCAATGATTACAAATGAGTTCATAAAAAGCGAAAAAGAAAATATGAAATAAACCTAGACATCTATAGCTTAGGGAAAGATGTAATAGCCAAGGACTTCGATGGAACAACTTCGATGGCAACAAAGACAAATGGAACAAACTACAACCCACTGGCTGGACTGCTACTTTCAATGAAGACCATTAAGCATTACCTACAAAATATTCAAGCCTTACACCCAACACCCAAAGAAATTCGATGACACTGGGTGTAGAGAAAAATTCTCCTCAATCACTCTAAAACCTATTGCCTTGCTAGTTGGCGGCGGCAACACAATAAAGTAACAAAACTGAATTTCAAAAGTTTTGCCTCGAAACCTAGGAAAAATTTATAGATACCAATGATGAAATTTATGATAGCCACCAAATTCATATTGAGTCTCAATGATGATGTCTCTCCATGGTCGAATATTAAAAGTGAAATAGATTTTTATTAAGCAAAAGCCCTACCGCCCGGGCATAGTACGCTTAGCTATTAGGTTTATCCTTGCCTTATGCATCCATCAACCACTAACATAGATCGTAACTATGGGAAACTTTTGAGTTTTTAATTTAAAATATTTCAATGTTGTTGTTGTCGTTTTATTTTTATTGCCGTAAATAAATAGCTTTTTTTGTCTTTTGAATGATGGCATATTTAGTTATATTTGCTTGTTAAGGTCTTGGGCAGTGATTCCAAAACAAAGAGGTTAAAAAATAAATTCTATCAGACTAGAATTTACACACATTTAAAGCTATAGAAGCAGTTCTGTGTCAGTCTTCTTGAGGTAACCTATAAGATAACAGACAACAGATGACCTTTTGAAGTCTTCTATAGACAGAAGAGGGCCAGCAAAATAACTCTTTACGTATTCTATATACCACAGAATCCAAGTCTGGGTGTTCTGTACACCCAGAAAAATATATGTTAGAAATATGTTTGGTTCCAAACCAAAAATATGTTTGGGACTGGTTGCAAACAAATATATGTTTGCAACATTTTGTACAATATCTCAATTTTATTTGTTTCTGTACCAACATATTTTTATGTTAGAACAAATTTTTTATGGGTGGAGAAAGGATTTTTGTCAAAGAGCTTAACAACAGGACACTGGTTCAGAATCGTTTTTTCCTGGTCAAAATTCCGTAACTTTTGAATGGATATAGATATTTTCATAATTCTTTTTTTGTTAGACAGATAACACAATCAGCTTTCCGTTGAATTATTAGCGGTCAGATTCGGTCGGGTAGTTGCAGAGGAATTCAAGGTCAAAGTTAAACTTTTTAATTTTTTTTTTACTATTTTTCATGAAAATATCCGTGTTTTTGTGTTTTTTATATCTTCTTATATATTAAAGATGGTCAAACGCCAATAAACACACTATAAAAATACCAAAAAAAAAAAATAAAAAAAAATTTTGAAAAAAAATTTAAATTTTTTTTTACAAATTTTTCAACAAAAAATTTAAAACAAAATTAAATTTTTTCAAAAATTAAAAAAAAACACTCCTTGGGTTTCCATAAAACTTATATAATTCATATAAAAACTCATGTACTCCAAAAAATGTTAATTTGTGTAAAAAAGCTGTAATTCATATGGTAAATGGTATGAAAACACACACATTTTTACCCCTGTAATTTTAATAAATTTAAAAAAGTGTTTAACGGACGGAACGGGACGGGAACAAAAGTAAATATGGACTGAAAGAGGAGACCTTTGGGCATCTTTCTGTGAAAACAGAACATTGTTCCATGTTGTTCCACAAAAGTTCTAGTCCACTAAATTTGGAATTTCATAAAATTTAGTACCAGAGGAAAAATAAAATAGCTCATGTTATGTAAATGCTACCGTACAATGGACGCAATATCTGTTATAGTTTCCGAGAAATAGCTATTACGTATTTCTCAAACATGGGGAAAATGTTCGTCTTTAGGGGCACCCCACGCCCGCACCTGACCTAATTTTTTGGTTTCCTTAGATTCAAATAGATTACTATCGAATCCCATATAGAAATTAAATATCTGTGACAAAATAAAATTTTGTCCGTTTCTAGTTTTTTTCGAAATATTCGAGATAAGATATCTTGGAATCCTTGCATTTTAGGTATATAGTGTCTTTGGCAACATTACAGAGATGGATATGGGGAATATTTTCGCTAATTTAACCTTCATGCGGTTCCCCAAGGGGGTCTTTTTGGTCCTTTTTATACCCTCAGCATTTATGCTAACATTCATACGGACAAAATGTGCCTCATCGAAATAATGGTTTTTGACCTCAAGTATGTTTAGGCAAAATGTGTTTCAGACAATTTGGAGTCGATTTAGCAATGTCCGTCCGGCTGTCTGGTTGACTGGTGCGCACGATAACTCCCGAAAGAATCAACCGATTCGGTCCACTCCTTTCGGTACCTCCCCCACAAAAGTTAAAAAATGTTCCGAAAATTTGTGCCCACAACAACTCTTGAAGGGAGTAACCGATTTGGTCCATACTTAGCACATCGTTAAATTTCTACCAAACTTAGATGAAGTTCCAATATGGACTCAATCGGTCCACTCCTTTAGGACCTGCTCTCGAATCGTTTTGATTTTTGTTGTAACAACTTGTAATCGCCGCCCCCATACGACGGTACAAGTTTCATCTGGGCAAGTCGATACTTCCTGAGCAAATAGCCTGAAAGTTGCAAAAAAAAACTCCTATGACACCATGTGTAGTGGTTGGAGCGCAAGATAACTCTTAAACGGATCTGCCGAATCGGTCCAAAATTTGGCCTTCGTTCGAAGATAAGTCTTATCGGCCAGGTACCTCCCCCACAAAAGTTCAAAAATGTTCGGAATAATTGTGCGCACGATAACTCTTGAAGGGATTGACCGATTTGGTCCATATGTTACACATCCTAATATTTGAATACGGACTTTATTTGTCCACTCCTTCGGGTACCTCCCACACAAAATTTCGGATAAGTTCACTGTAAGATCTGCTCTCGAATCACTTTGATTTCTGTTGATGCAACTTGCATTCGCTGCCTCAATTACGACGGTACACGTTTCATTAGCGGTCTTTTATCCATTAAAATACTTGCTATCTTTAGAATATCTAAATAAGGTCGTCGTTCCATAGAAGGCTTATACAAGGTGTTCTATCCAAAAAAGGCCGATAGCATGTTTTCTATCCATAGAATACCTCTAGACCTTCTATAGGGAAAGTCCTATGGTCTGAGATCAATAGAGGACTTTTAGACCTATAGAAAAAATATTTCCGGGTCTTTTAACTCCTCGCATAAAGGTCAGTTGTGGATTCGACAAGTCTTATTCCGAAGCCCAAGCTTAATAGTCAGAGGCGGAGGCCGAAACCTACGCTTAATGGTGAGCAGGCAGAAGGCTTTGACAAATTCTATAAATTGGGTCTGAAACAAATGCTTAGTTCATTTAGATGTTTTGGAGATAATGGCAAGACTTCAATGTTGCGATGGGAAACGACAACTGTTATTTTGCACGTTGCTCTTGAACCAACTTTAAATGGAAGGTGCTTACACCTGAGAAGTTTTTGCGGATTTTAAAACTACAATGTTTATAGATGAGAAAAATAAAAAAGCACCGGAGCGCTTCTTAAATAAATCGCGGTCGAAGTTCTCATTTTTAGGTTTTTTTAGGTTTTCACGATTTTGCTGGGAAACCGCAAGCCCTATCAAAATGGAGCTAAAGAAAATATTATAGCAGTGAAAATTGTCAACAAGACCTTTATGATATTTTCGCAGGTTTTACCATTTTCGAGATATAGAAGTGCAAATTGGGGCAATTCAGTGACTATATATACAATGTCCTGACTGCAATTTCCCAACTTAAACTTACATATATCAAAAATGGTACAGCCTAGAAACAAATTAAGAAAGCCAAACTTGTTGAGAATTTTCGCAGCTAAAAAATTTTCTCTAGTCCCATTTCGATAGGACTTATCGTTTTCCAGCAAATCGTGAAAACCTAACAAAAAAACCTAAAAATGTGACCTGAACTTCTACCTTTCAAAATGGCAAAACCTAGGAACAAATTATAATAATCAATCCTCTAAAGAATTTTCACAGCTAAAACATTTTCTTTAGCCCTATTTCAATTGGAAAGGAAATCGTGAAAACCTAAAAATTCCTAAAAATGTGAACTTTGGCCGAGATTTATTTAAAAATCCTTCCAGCGATTTTTTCTTGTTTTCGTTTTTCTCATCTATAAAAATTGCTGTTCCAGAATCCGCAAAAACTTCACAGGTGTAAGCGGTTTTTATTTAAAGTTAGTTAAGGCGCACCGTACATGACATTGTTTTATAAGGTGTCAATATTTCAAAAATAGTAAAACCTAGGAACAAATCACAAAGGCCAATTTTCTAGAGCATTTTCAAAGCTACAATATTTTATCTAATCCCATTTCGATAGGACTTGCGGTTTCCAAACAAAATCGTGAAAACCTGAAAAATGTGAAGCAATTTTTTCATGTTCTTTGATTTTTCTCATCTGTGAACATTGTTGTTTCGGAATCCGCAAAAACTTTCCAGGTGCAAGTTCCTTTTACTTAAAGTTGGTTTAAGAGCACCATGTTTAAAATCCATGCCTAAACGCCTATTGGGGCCTGCAAAATGTTATTGCGAAATCGAAAGTAAAAAATTCAGTGAGCGTTTCCAAATATTATTTAGAATTCTACTCTTAAAAGACATTAGGGGCTTGCCCAAATGTTTCTCAATTTCAGGCTTTGTCAAATATATTCCTTTGAAATCTAGGCTTATAGGTCGGCTGGGGCTTTGTCAAATATATTCCACGCTTAAAGGGCTTTGAAAGGTTGCAGGAATATTATTTAGAAATTTACGCCTAAAGGTCTTTGGAAGGTTGCCAGAATATTATTTAGAAATCCACGCCTAAAGGGCTTCGGAAGGTTGTAAGATTATTATTTTGTAATCCACGCCTAAGGTCTTCGGAAGGTTGCAAGAATATTATATACAAATCCACGCCTAAAGGTCTTCGGAAAGTTGTAAAAATATTCTTTATAAATCACGCAAAAAAGTCTTTTTAAGGCCCGAAAAATATTCTTTATAAATCCACGCCTTAAGATCTTTTGAAAACCCAAAAAAAATATTCTTTAAAAATCTACGCCCCAAGGTCCTTTAAAGGCCAGAAATATATTGGCTGTAAATCCACGCCCAAAGGTCTTTTGAAGGCCCGAAAAATATTCTTTATAAATCCAAGCCCAAAGGTCTTTTGAAGGACCGAAAAATATTCTTTGTAAATTCACGCCCAAAGGCCTTTTGAACGCTCGAAAAATATTCTTTATGAATCCACACCCAAAGGTATTTGAAAGGTTGAAAAAATATTATTTAGAAACACTGTGCAACACGATATTTATTAACCATATTCTGACACCGCAGTGTGATAGAACACCAAAAATGAGAAGACACGTGTCTCGCCGTTTTTCCCTATCTCATCAACTTTCACGGTTATAGGCCTCCAAAGGTTTGAGGCTTTGATGTAAAAAGGGTCATTTAGTCAGGACTATATCTTCCAAACCGTTAGGAAATTTGAATTTATCTCAGAGGCAAAGTTGTAGCTCTTGTCTTAAAGAACAAAAATTGTGAACACATATAACCCATCAAACTTCATCTGCTAGGTCAAAATCGCCATTGTCAAATTTCTTTTAAAATTTTTCTCTAGTTTTGTTATACAGCTATCAAACCGATCAAATTTGAAGCAAACAACCAACTACAAAAATGTACCTCAGATCTCAATAAACATCTTCCTAGAATATACGAACCCTGAAGGAATAGGTCTTAATGGTGAAAATAGCAAAACAATTGCGATTTTTATCCTCTTTTCTTGGCTTCCGCTCCATAGATATTAAACCGTTCAAAATTCAAGAAAACAATCAACAACAATAGTGTATCAAAGGCTTCAATAAACAACTTTCTGGAATATGCGAAATGTCTATGAACGGTTCTTAATGGTAAAAATAGCAAAAAACTTTTGAAAATATCCAATTTTTATACTTTTTTCTCCGACTCTGGTACAAAGATACACAACCGCCCAAAAATTAAGGATACAGTCAACTACAAAAATGTACCTTAGATTTTAACAAACAAGTTTCTAGACCAAATTAAGTTTCTAGGAACGATTCTTCAAGCTCAAAATTCGATTATTTTAGATCATTCTTTCCTGTTCAGGTCCGTAAATAACAACCCTTTCAAATTTCTTTGAGTTTTTAACAGTCTGTTAGTTTCAAACCTGAGCAGAGGGAATGTTAAAAATAATTTAATTCTTTGTGAATTTCAGCCCTAAGAATCATTCCTAGAATCTTTATATGTTCTAAAAAGTTGTTTGTTGAAATCTTAGGTACAATTTTGCGGTTGATGATATCCTTAATTTTTGGGCGATTCGGTATCTGTGGACCTGAATCGGAGAAAAAAGTGTAAAAATTGAATATTTTCAAAAGTGTTTTGCTAATTTTACCATTAAGAACCGTTCATAGACATTTCGCATATTCCAGAAAGTTGTTTATTGAAGCCTTTGCGACACTATTGTGGTATATTGTTTTCTTGAATTTTGAACGGTTTAATATCTATGGAGCAGAATCCAAAAAAAGAGGATGAAAATCGCAATTGTTTTGCTATTTTGACCATTAAGACCTGTTCCTTCAGGGTTCGTATATTCTAGAAACATGTCTATTGAGATCTGAGGTACATTTCTGTAATTGGTTGTTTGCTTCAAATTTGATCTGTTTGTTAGCTGTATAACAAAACTTGAGAAAATTTTTAAAAGACATTTGACAATGGCGATTTTGACCTTGCAGATGAAGTTTGATGGGTTATATGTGTTCACAATTTTTGTTCTTTAAGACAAGAGCTACAACTTTGCCTCTGAGATAAATTCAAATTTCTTAACGGTTTGGAAGATATAGTTCTTACTAAATGACCCTTTTTACATCAAAGCCTCAAACCTTTGGAGGCCTATAACCGCGAAAGTTGATGAGATAGGGAAAAACGGCGAGACACGTGTCTTCTCATTTTTGGTGTTCTATCCCACGGTGGAGTCAGAATATGGTTAATAAAACATGACTCAAAAAATTACACACAGTGAAATCCACACCTAAAAGTCTTCGGAAGGTTGCAAGAAATCCACGCCTAAAAGTCTTCGGAAGGTTGCAGGAATATTATTTAGAAATCCTCGCCTAAAGGTCTTTGAAATGTTGAAAAAATATTCTTTGGAAATATAGTCTACTGAAAGCTTGAAAATAATCTATAAAATCCACGCTTAAAAGCCTTTAAAAATTTTTCACAATTCCACAATTCGAGGCCAGTTGGTGCCACAAATATTAACATTACTAAACATGTTTCCATCCTGACATCTTAAATCGAAGTTTTATTGTAACGATTTCTTGTAATGCCACACCATAGTACCTCCCTCCACTTCCCACTACAGCAATCGGATAACTTTCAAGTTATTATTATGTTGTTGTTATTGCTATGGATAACAGTGTTCGATACTTAAGAAATCCTTTGTAATAACAACTCAACTGCTGCTTAATACAACGTTTTAAATACCACCACATTCTAGCCCAGTCGATTCAAATAACTCGGGACATTATCAAACCAAAAAAAAAACGAAATTCTTTGTTTTAAAACAAAACAATGTTTTATAAAAAGTTTTTCAAGTGAATGGTGGCGAAACAAAAAAAGTATGTGAACAATGAATTTTCAGGCCTTACTACCAACCTACTACATCAACATGTAGGCGGAAGGGGGTTGAATAAAGTTTGCCAAACTCCGTTACAACAATGTCCTAAAGTATTTTATGCCTTAATTTCTTTTCGTTACTTTTCGAAGACATCAGACTGGGGTGTTGTTGCTGTCGTTCAAACGATTTAGACGCTTTTAGAAAAAAAATTCCTCAGTTGTTATTGTTGTTGTTGTTGTTGCTATTGCTATTGTTGCTACTTACTCAAGGATTTCGTTGTGTGTTTGCTGGTGTTGTTGGCCATTTTTGGTAAATTGACACCACAAAAATCAGTTAATAAGGCGATAAAAAACTTTAACAAGTGTCGAAATATTGTCAACACAAAAACACAATATTGCCAATAAAGTTTAAAAGTACAAATAATGGCTTATTATGGCAGTGGCAACAATTACAACAACAATGTCGATATCGCCATTGTTACTATTGTTGCCTTTGAATTGTGTTAGCTGGGGGAAAGGGCTTGATGGTATAAATTGGCTATGGCAACATTGATGTTGCGCCATAATCTTCAAAACATCTAAGTGGATTTCTTAATTACAACTAAGCAAGAAAACTTTCAATAATTAAGAAATTGAAAGGATTCGAATTTTTAGGTACTCTTTGTGAAAGTAAAAATTTTAATAACTTTAAGAAAAATGTTGAAGGCAAACTTTTTACATAGAGAGGATCGCGAGATTAAATACTACACCTAAAGTTCAGTAGACGATTTGGCCAATGATCCCCACTTTGAGGACAGTTGGCACTTAAAGGGCAGCTGGGGATTTAACAAATGTTGTTCAGAAGTCTACGCTTAAAGGTTAATTTGGAATTTGACAAATATTGTTGAGAAATCCGAAAGACGACATCAAAATTTGGCGACAAATGAAGAATATTTTTGGAGGACAGTTGGCGCTTAGAGGGCAGTTGGCGATTTAACAAATGTTGTTCAGAAGTCTACGCTTAAAGGTTAATTTGGAATTTGACAAATATTGTTGAGAAATCCGAAAGACGACATCAAAATTTGGCGACAAATGAAGAATATTTTTCACCTTTGGGCGTGGATTTATAAAGAATATTTTTGGAGCCTTCAAAACACCTTTGGGCGTGGATTTATAAAGAATATTTTTGGAGCCTTCAAAACACCTTTGGGCGTGGATTTATAAAGAATATTTTTGGAGCCTTCAAAACACCTTTGGGCGTGGATTTATAAAGAATATTTTTGGAGCCTTCAAAACACCTTTGGGCGTGGATTTATAAAGAATATTTTTGGAGCCTTCAAAACACCTTTGGGCGTGGATTTATAAAGAATATTTTTGGAGCCTTCAAAACACCTTTGGGCGTGGATTTATAAAGAATATTTTTGGAGCCTTCAAAACACCTTTGGGCGTGGATTTATAAAGAATATTTTTGGAGCCTTCAAAACACCTTTGGGCGTGGATTTATAAAGAATATTTTTGGAGCCTTCAAAACACCTTTGGGCGTGGATTTATAAAGAATATTTTTGGAGCCTTCAAAACACCTTTGGGCGTGGATTTATAAAGAATATTTTTGGAGCCTTCAAAACACCTTTGGGCGTGGATTTATAAAGAATATTTTTGGAGCCTTCAAAACACCTTTGGGCGTGGATTTATAAAGAATATTTTTGGAGCCTTCAAAACACCTTTGGGCGTGGATTTATAAAGAATATTTTTGGAGCCTTCAAAACACCTTTGGGCGTGGATTTATAAAGAATATTTTTGGAGCCTTCAAAACACCTTTGGGCGTGGATTTATAAAGAATATTTTTGGAGCCTTCAAAACACCTTTGGGCGTGGATTTATAAAGAATATTTTTGGAGCCTTCAAAACACCTTTGGGCGTGGATTTATAAAGAATATTTTTGGAGCCTTCAAAACACCTTTGGGCGTGGATTTATAAAGAATATTTTTGGAGCCTTCAAAACACCTTTGGGCGTGGATTTATAAAGAATATTTTTGGAGCCTTCAAAACACCTTTGGGCGTGGATTTATAAAGAATATTTTTGGAGCCTTCAAAACACCTTTGGGCGTGGATTTATAAAGAATATTTTTGGAGCCTTCAAAACACCTTTGGGCGTGGATTTATAAAGAATATTTTTGGAGCCTTCAAAACACCTTTGGGCGTGGATTTATAAAGAATATTTTTGGAGCCTTCAAAACACCTTTGGGCGTGGATTTATAAACAATATTTTTGGAGCCTTCAAAACACCTTTGGGCGTGGATTTATAAACAATATTTTTTGAGCCTTCAAAACACCTTTGGGCGTGGATTTATAAAGAATATTTTTGGAGCCTTCAAAACACCTTTTGGCGTGGATTTATAAAGAATATTTTTGGAGCCTTCAAAACACCTTTGGGCGTGGATTTATAAAGAATATTTTTGGAGCCTTCAAAACACCTTTGGGCGTGGATTTATAAAGAATATTTTTGGAGCCTTCAAAACACCTTTGGGCGTGGATTTATAAAGAATATTTTTGGAGCCTTCAAAACACCTTTGGGCGTGGATTTATAAAGAATATTTTTGGAGCCTTCAAAACACCTTTGGGCGTGGATTTATAAAGAATATTTTTGGAGCCTTCAAAACACCTTTGGGCGTGGATTTATAAAGAATATTTTTGGAGCCTTCAAAACACCTTTGGGCGTGGATTTATAAAGAATATTTTTGGAGCCTTCAAAACACCTTTGGGCGTGGATTTATAAAGAATATTTTTGGAGCCTTCAAAACACCTTTGGGCGTGGATTTATAAAGAATATTTTTGGAGCCTTCAAAACACCTTTGGGCGTGGATTTATAAAGAATATTTTTGGAGCCTTCAAAACACCTTTGGGCGTGGATTTATAAAGAATATTTTTGGAGCCTTCAAAACACCTTTGGGCGTGGATTTATAAAGAATATTTTTGGAGCCTTCAAAACACCTTTGGGCGTGGATTTATAAAGAATATTTTTGGAGCCTTCAAAACACCTTTGGGCGTGGATTTATAAAGAATATTTTTGGAGCCTTCAAAACACCTTTGGGCGTGGATTTATAAAGAATATTTTTGGAGCCTTCAAAACACCTTTGGGCGTGGATTTATAAAGAATATTTTTGGAGCCTTCAAAACACCTTTGGGCGTGGATTTATAAAGAATATTTTTGGAGCCTTCAAAACACCTTTGGGCGTGGATTTATAAAGAATATTTTTGGAGCCTTCAAAACACCTTTGGGCGTGGATTTATAAAGAATATTTTTGGAGCCTTCAAAACACCTTTGGGCGTGGATTTATAAAGAATATTTTTGGAGCCTTCAAAACACCTTTGGGCGTGGATTTATAAAGAATATTTTTGGAGCCTTCAAAACACCTTTGGGCGTGGATTTATAAAGAATATTTTTGGAGCCTTCAAAACACCTTTGGGCGTGGATTCATAAAGAATATTTTTGGAGCCTTCAAAACACCTTTGGGCGTGGATTTATAAAGAATATTTTTGGAGCCTTCAAAACACCTTTGGGCGTGGATTTATAAAGAATATTTTTGGAGCCTTCAAAACACCTTTGGGCGTGGATTTATAAAGAATATTTTTGGAGCCTTCAAAACACCTTTGGGCGTGGATTTATAAAGAATATTTTTGGAGCCTTCAAAACACCTGTGGGCGTGGATTTATAAAGAATATTTTTGGAGCCTTCAAAACACCTTTGGGCGTGGATTTATAAAGAATATTTTTGGAGCCTTCAAAACACCTTTGGGCGTGGATTTATAAAGAATATTTTTGGAGCCTTCAAAACACCTTTGGGCGTGGATTTATAAAGAATATTTTTGGAGCCTTCAAAACACCTTTGGGCGTGGATTTATAAAGAATATTTTTGGAGCCTTCAAAACACCTTTGGGCGTGGATTTATAAAGAATATTTTTGGAGCCTTCAAAACACCTTTGGGCGTGGATTTATAAAGAATATTTTTGGAGCCTTCAAAACACCTTTGGGCGTGGATTTATAAAGAATATTTTTGGAGCCTTCAAAACACCTTTGGGCGTGGATTTATAAAGAATATTTTTGGAGCCTTCAAAACACCTTTGGGCGTGGATTTATAAAGAATATTTTTGGAGCCTTCAAAACACCTTTGGGCGTGGATTTATAAAGAATATTTTTGGAGCCTTCAAAACACCTTTGGGCGTGGATTTATAAAGAATATTTTTGGAGCCTTCAAAACACCTTTGGGCGTGGATTTATAAAGAATATTTTTGGAGCCTTCAAAACACCTTTGGGCGTGGATTTATAAAGAATATTTTTGGAGCCTTCAAAACACCTTTGGGCGTGGATTTATAAAGAATATTTTTGGAGCCTTCAAAACACCTTTGGGCGTGGATTTATAAAGAATATTTTTGGAGCCTTCAAAACACCTTTGGGCGTGGATTTATAAAGAATATTTTTGGAGCCTTCAAAACACCTTTGGGCGTGGATTTATAAAGAATATTTTTGGAGCCTTCAAAACACCTTTGGGCGTGGATTTATAAAGAATATTTTTGGAGCCTTCAAAACACCTTTGGGCGTGGATTTATAAAGAATATTTTTGGAGCCTTCAAAACACCTTTGGGCGTGGATTTATAAAGAATATTTTTGGAGCCTTCAAAACACCTTTGGGCGTGGATTTATAAAGAATATTTTTGGAGCCTTCAAAACACCTTTGGGCGTGGATTTATAAAGAATATTTTTGGAGCCTTCAAAACACCTTTGGGCGTGGATTTATAAAGAATATTTTTGGAGCCTTCAAAACACCTTTGGGCGTGGATTTATAAAGAATATTTTTGGAGCCTTCAAAACACCTTTGGGCGTGGATTTATAAAGAATATTTTTGGAGCCTTCAAAACACCTTTGGGCGTGGATTTATAAAGAATATTTTTGGAGCCTTCAAAACACCTTTGGGCGTGGATTTATAAAGAATATTTTTGGAGCCTTCAAAACACCTTTGGGCGTGGATTTATAAAGAATATTTTTGGAGCCTTCAAAACACCTTTGGGCGTGGATTTATAAAGAATATTTTTGGAGCCTTCAAAACACCTTTGGGCGTGGATTTATAAAGAATATTTTTGGAGCCTTCAAAACACCTTTGGGCGTGGATTTATAAAGAATATTTTTGGAGCCTTCAAAACACCTTTGGGCGTGGATTTATAAAGAATATATAAAGAATATTTTTGGAGCCTTCAAAACACCTTTGGGCGTGGATTTATAAAGAATATATAAAGAATATTTTTGGAGCCTTCAAAACACCTTTGGGCGTGGATTTATAAAGAATATTTTTGGAGCCTTCAAAACACCTTTGGGCGTGGATTTATAAAGAATATTTTTGGAGCCTTCAAAACACCTTTGGGCGTGGATTTATAAAGAATATTTTTGGAGCCTTCAAAACATCTTTGGGCGTGGATTTATAAAGAATATTTTTGGAGCCTTCAAAACACCTTTGGGCGTGGATTTATAAAGAATATTTTTGGAGCCTTCAAAACACCTTTGGGCGTGGATTTATAAAGAATATTTTTGGAGCCTTCAAAACACCTTTGGGCGTGGATTTATAAAGAATATTTTTGGAGCCTTCAAAACACCTTTGGGCGTGGATTTATAAAGAATATTTTTGGAGCCTTCAAAACACTTTTGGGCGTGGATTTATAAAGAATATTTTTCGAGCCTTCAAAACACCTTTGGGCGTGGATTTATAAAGAATATTTTTGGAGCCTTCAAAACACCTTTGGGCGTGGATTTATAAAGAATATTTTTGGAGCCTTCAAAACACCTTTGGGCGTGGATTTACAAAGAATATTTTTGGAACCTTCAAAACACCTTTGGGCGTGGATTTATAAAGAATATTTTTGGAGCCTTCAAAACACCTTTGGGCGTGGATTTATAAAGAATATTTTTGGAGCCTTCAAAACACCTTTGGGCGTGGATTTATAAAGAATATTTTTGGAGCCTTCAAAACACCTTTGGGCGTGGATTTATAAAGAATATTTTTGGAGCCTTCAAAACACCTTTGGGCGTGGATTTATAAAGAATATTTTTGGAGCCTTCAAAACACCTTTGGGCGTGGATTTATAAAGAATATTTTTGGAGCCTTCAAAACACCTTTGGGCGTGGATTTATAAAGAATATTTTTGGAGCCTTCAAAACACCTTTGGGCGTGGATTTATAAAGAATATTTTTGGAGCCTTCAAAACACCTTTGGGCGTGGATTTATAAAGAATATTTTTGGAGCCTTCAAAACACCTTTGGGCGTGGATTTATAAAGAATATTTTTGGAGCCTTCAAAACACCTTTGGGCGTGGATTTATAAAGAATATTTTTGGAGCCTTCAAAACACCTTTGGGCGTGGATTTATAAAGAATATTTTTGGAGCCTTCAAAACACTTTTGGGCGTGGATTTATAAAGAATATTTTTCGAGCCTTCAAAACACCTTTGGGCGTGGATTTATAAAGAATGTTTTTGGAGCCTTCAAAACACCTTTGGGCGTGGATTTATAAAGAATATTTTTGGAGCCTTCAAAACACCTTTGGGCGTGGATTTATAAAGAATATTTTTGGAGCCTTCAAAACACCTTTGGGCGTGGATTTATAAAGAATATTTTTGGAGCCTTCAAAACACCTTTGGGCGTGGATTTATAAAGAATATTTTTGGAGCCTTCAAAACACCTTTGGGCGTGGATTTATAAAGAATATTTTTCGAGCCTTCAAAACACTTTTGGGCGTGGATTTATAAAGAATATTTTTGGAGCCTTCAAAACACCTTTGGGCGTGGATTTATAAAGAATATTTTTGGAGCCTTCAAAACACCTTTGGGCGTGGATTTATAAAGAATATTTTTGGAGCCTTCAAAACACCTTTGGGCGTGGATTTATAAAGAATATATAAAGAATATTTTTGGAGCCTTCAAAACACCTTTGGGCGTGGATTTATAAAGAATATATAAAGAATATTTTTGGAGCCTTCAAAACACCTTTGGGCGTGGATTTATAAAGAATATTTTTGGAGCCTTCAAAACACCTTTGGGCGTGGATTTATAAAGAATATTTTTGGAGCCTTCAAAACACCTTTGGGCGTGGATTTATAAAGAATATTTTTGGAGCCTTCAAAACACCTTTGGGCGTGGATTTATAAAGAATATTTTTGGAGCCTTCAAAACACCTTTGGGCGTGGATTTATAAAGAATATTTTTGGAGCCTTCAAAACATCTTTGGGCGTGGATTTATAAAGAATATTTTTGGAGCCTTCAAAACACCTTTGGGCGTGGATTTATAAAGAATATTTTTGGAGCCTTCAAAACACCTTTGGGCGTGGATTTATAAAGAATATTTTTGGAGCCTTCAAAACACCTTTGGGCGTGGATTTATAAAGAATATATAAAGAATATTTTTGGAGCCTTCAAAACACCTTTGGGCGTGGATTTATAAAGAATATTTTTGGAGCCTTCAAAACACTTTTGGGCGTGGATTTATAAAGAATATTTTTCGAGCCTTCAAAACACCTTTGGGCGTGGATTTATAAAGAATATTTTTGGAGCCTTCAAAACACCTTTGGGCGTGGATTTATAAAGAATATTTTTGGAGCCTTCAAAACACCTTTGGGCGTGGATTTACAAAGAATATTTTTGGAACCTTCAAAACACCTTTGGGCGTGGATTTATAAAGAATATTTTTGGAGCCTTCAAAACACCTTTGGGCGTGGATTTATAAAGAATATTTTTGGAGCCTTCAAAACACCTTTGGGCGTGGATTTATAAAGAATATTTTTGGAGCCTTCAAAACACCTTTGGGCGTGGATTTATAAAGAATATTTTTGGAGCCTTCAAAACACCTTTGGGCGTGGATTTATAAAGAATATTTTTGGAGACTTCAAAACACCTTTGGGCGTGGATTTATAAAGAATATTTTTGGAGCCTTCAAAACACCTTTGGGCGTGGATTTATAAAGAATATTTTTGGAGCCTTCAAAACACCTTTGGGCGTGGATTTATAAAGAATATTTTTGGAGCCTTCAAAACACCTTTGGGCGTGGATTTATAAAGAATATTTTTCGAGCCTTCAAAACACTTTTGGGCGTGGATTTATAAAGAATATTTTTCGAGCCTTCAAAACACCTTTGGGCGTGGATTTATAAAGAATATTTTTGGAGCCTTCAAAACACCTTTGGGCGTGGATTTATAAAGAATATTTTTGGAGCCTTCAAAACACCTTTGGGCGTGGATTTATAAAGAATATTTTTGGAGCCTTCAAAACACCTTTGGGCGTGGATTTATAAAGAATATTTTTCGAGCCTTCAAAACACCTTTGGGCGTGGATTTATAAAGAATATTTTTCGAGCCTTCAAAACACCTTTGGGCGTGGATTTATAAAGAATATTTTTCGAGCCTTCAAAACACCTTTGGGCGTGGATTTATAAAGAATATTTTTCGAGCCTTCAAAACACCTTTGGGCGTGGATTTATAAAGAATATTTTTGGAGCCTTCAAAACACCTTTGGGCGTGGATTTATAAAGAATATTTTTGGAGCCTTCAAAACACCTTTGGGCGTGGATTTATAAAGAATATTTTTGGAGCCTTCAAAACACCTTTGGGCGTGGATTTATAAAGAATATTTTTGGAGCCTTCAAAACACCTTTGGGCGTGGATTTATAAAGAATATTTTTGGAGCCTTCAAAACACCTTTGGGCGTGGATTTATAAAGAATATTTTTGGAGCCTTCAAAACACCTTTGGGCGTGGATTTATAAAGAATATTTTTGGAGCCTTCAAAACACCTTTGGGCGTGGATTTATAAAGAATATATTTGGAGCCTTCAAAACACCTTTGGGCGTGGATTTATAAAGAATATTTTTGGAGCCTTCAAAACACCTTTGGGCGTGGATTTATAAAGAATATTTTTGGAGCCTTCAAAACACCTTTGGGCGTGGATTTATAAAGAATATTTTTGGAGCCTTCAAAACACCTTTGGGCGTGGATTTATAAAGAATATTTTTCGAGCCTTCAAAACACCTTTGGGCGTGGATTTATAAAGAATATTTTTCGAGCCTTCAAAACACCTTTGGGCGTGGATTTATAAAGAATATTTTTCGAGCCTTCAAAACACCTTTGGGCGTGGATTTATAAAGAATATTTTTCGAGCCTTCAAAACACCTTTGGGCGTGGATTTATAAAGAATATTTTTCGAGCCTTCAAAACACCTTTGGGCGTGGATTTATAAAGAATATTTTTGGAGCCTTCAAAACACCTTTGGGCGTGGATTTATAAAGAATATTTTTGGAGCCTTCAAAACACCTTTGGGCGTGGATTTATAAAGAATATTTTTGGAGCCTTCAAAACACCTTTGGGCGTGGATTTATAAAGAATATTTTTGGAGCCTTCAAAACACCTTTGGGCGTGGATTTATAAAGAATATTTTTGGAGCCTTCAAAACACCTTTGGGCGTGGATTTATAAAGAATACTAGCAAAGTGCCCGCCACTTCGTTTGCGGAAAAGAAATAAAAACAACAACAAACAATACTTAATACCGAAATGGTGAACACTGATTGTTTTGTTGTACTACTACCTAAAATCGGTCCATCTCACCCCTGCAAATCAGCAGCGAAGTATTTTAATTTATGGCTTTCTGTCCTTAGGGTTCAAAAAAATTGTCGCATAGGTCTACGTTTCCAAATTAACTTTCTAATGCGTTCAGAATAAAAATACAATATTCAATACAATTTTTCTAACCCACGACCCTATCTAAAATTTTACAGTTTTATCCCTACTTGTTCGCCCAATGCCTATTTCATTACATGTAGAAACATGCCATATACATATTTAATGTGCGAATTTTTATAACCATTGTGATCTAAACCCAACAGTGACTCGCAACACAAATTTCTTAACGCTGGATTTACCACTTCATTCATATCGGTGTTCCAATGTGTAGTAAAATTTAGTTATTCTAAAACATTTGTTGTATATTACCCTTGAGTGCTATGCGTACACTAATATTAGCATTCCAAATTATATGATTTCGGCTTTAATCCTACATCCAAGACCAAATTTAATACTTATGGTAGCCTTATAGGAGGTATTTCCAATACCACCTCCACAGCTCAGTGCACAGAGACCTTCGTACCAAACTTCAGAATATCAAAATGGTACCAAAAATGCTACTTTTCGTACACTTGGGTATAAACTTCAAAAATTACTCCGTATATAAACGTTATACACCAACCGTGATTCTCATTGCCAGCTCTAGCTGTTCACCTACTAAATTACTACCTCACACCAACAGTGGCTCTAGTTTTTGAATTCGAACTCAGCCCCCAAATACCAAATTTAGCACTTTTCTTGTTTTAGTACTTTTCTTGTATTTGTGGAACGTATTTCTACAAAATTGAGTACCACCCGATGTCAAATTTATTACAGCATAAGCATTAATTTCCGAGATATCTTCCTCATCCCCATTCTACACACCAACAGGGATCCTAATACTAAAATTAAGAAATTTAGTTTTATATTTTAACAAATATCAAAAAGTTAAAAATTTTTGTTCCACTTAACACTTCTGGAACACATAAGTACGCATTTCCAAAACTACCTCTGTATCTCAATCCTACACACTAATCTAAATTTCACGATTTCAGTTATATCCGTCCACCAAAATTGTAATTGTACCAAATGTAGTACCATTACGTACTCTTCGTACCCATAAGTCCGAAATTTCAAAATTACCTCAACTCTACACATGAACAGAAATCCGTTCAACCATTCAAAATTGTACCAAATTTAGTACCATTTAGTATTTTTGTACACATAAGTACAAATTTCTAAAACTAACTCAATCCTGCACTACAAAAGAAACTTCAATTTAAATTGCAGCTTTCTAGCTCTATCCGTTCAATCAAATCCGAATTGTACCAAATTTAGTACTTTTCGTACTTATGAGTACAAATTTCCAAAACTACCTCAATCCTATACTCCAACAGCAATCTTTATTCCAATTTTCAGCATGTCTGCTTTATTCGTTCACTCAAATCCAATTTGTACCAAATTTAGTACCATTTAGTACTTTTCGTAAACATCGTTCAAAATTTCAGGATTACATCTCTATCCGTTAGACCAAAGTCAAAATTTTACTACATTTAGTACTTTTTGTACCCATAAGTACGATTTTTAAAACTACTTCCATTCTACACTTCAACCGTACCTTAATTGCCAATTTCAGGATTCCAGGCGTACTTTTCGTATCCATAAGTATGAATTTCCAAGACTACCTCAATCCTATACTCCAACAGCAATCTTAATTCCACATTTCGGCATTCCAGCTCTATCCGTTCACCCAAATCCAAATTGTGCCTAAATTAGTACTTTTGTACTCATAACTACTTCCATTCTACACTTCAACCGTAACCTTATTTTAAATTTCAGGATTCCAGGTCTATCCGTTCGCCCGAATCCAAACTGTACTAAATATAGTACCATTTAGTTATTTTAGTATTCATTATAACAAATATCCAAAACTACCTCAATCCTATACTCTATCAGGAATCTTTATTCCAAAATTCAGGATTCAATCTCTATCCGTTCACCCAAATCCAAATTGTACCAAATTTAGTACCATTTAGTACTTTTCGTATCCATAAGTACGAATTTTCCATATTACTTCCATTATACACTCCAAGAGTAAACATCGTTCAAACTTTCAGGATTACATCTCTATCCGTTAGACCAAAGTCTAATTGTACTACATTTAGTACTTTTTGTACCCATAAGTACGATTTTCAAAACTACTTCCATTCTACACTTCAACCGTAACCTTAATTCCAAATCGCAGGATCCGTTCACCCAAATCCGAATTGTACTAAATTTAGTACGATTTAGTACTTTTCGTATCCATAAGTACACATTTCCAAAACTACCTCCATATCTCAAACCTACATCCCAAAAGTAGTCTTATTTCAAAATTTCAGGATTCCAGCTTTATCCGTTCATCCAAATTGTACCAAATTTAGTACTTTTCGTACACATGAGTACACGTTTCCAAAGCTACCTCCTTTTATGAACCCTTCTTCTCAATATTGATTCTCATTCCAAATTTCAAAGTTTTGACTCTACCCGTTCTCATAATACGAAGTGGTACCAAATTTAGTATATTTTAGTACTGTTCGCACAATTATAGTTAAACATATTTAAATCCTACACTCCAACAGTAATCTCAATTCCGAATTTCTGCATTCCAGCTCTATCCGTTCGTTTCAAATCCAAATTGTACCAAATGTAGTACTTTTAGTAAACATAAGTACCAAAAATACCCCTATATCTCAAGCCTTCACTTCAACAATAATCTTAATTCCAAATTTCAAGTTTCCAGCTGTATCCGTTCACCCAAATCCAAGTTTAGTACCATTTATTACTTTTCGTACACATAAGTACGAATTTCCAAAACCACCCCAAATTTTTCAATCCTACACTCCAACGGTAATCTTAATTCCAAATTTCTTGATTCCACCTCTATCCGTTGAGTCAAACTCAAATTGTACCAAATTTAGTACCATTTAGTACTTTTCGTAAACATAAGTTCGAATTTCTAAAACTACTCCCCATATTTCAATCCTACACTCCAACAGTAATCTTAATTCCAAATTTCTTGAGTCCAGCTCTATTCGTTCCGTAAAATCCAAATTGTACCAAATTTAGTACCATTTAGTACTTTTCGTAAACATAAGGACGAATTTCTAAAACTTCTTAATTCCAAACTTCAAGTTTCCAGCTGTATCCTTTCACCCAAATCCAAATTTACTACCATTTAGTACTTTCCGTACACATAAGTACGGATTTCCAAAAGTACACCCATATTTAAATCCTACACTCCAACAGTAATCTTAATTCCAAATTTCTGGATTCCAGCTCTATCCGTTCGGTCAAATCCAAATTGTACCAAATTTAGTACCATTTAGTATTTTTCGTACACATAAGTACGAATTGCCAAAAGTACCTTCATATTTAAATCCTACACTCCAACAGTAACCTTAATTCCAAATTTTTGGATTCCGGCTCTATCCGTTCGGTCAAATCCAAATTGTACCAAATTTAGTACCATTTAGTACTTTTCGTACACATAAGTATGAATTTCCAAAAGTATCCCCCATATTTAAATCCTGCACTCCCACAGTAATCTTAATTGCAAATTTCTGGATTCCAGCTCTATCCGTTCGGTCAAATCCAAATTGTACCAAATTTAGTACCATTTAGTACTTTTCGTACACATAAGTACGAATTGCCAAAAGTATACCCATACTTTTATCATACACTTCAACAGTAATCATAATTCCAAATTCAGGTTTCTAGCTCTATCCGTTCACCCAAAGCCAAGTTGTACTAAATTTAGTACCATTTAGTGCTTCATACACATAAGTACGAATTTCCAAAACCATTTCCTTATATCAACACCACTTCCCGAACTTGACTCCCATACCAAATTTCAAGATTCTAGCTTTATCCATTAAAAATAGGCAAATGGTACCAAATTTAGTAACTTTTAGTACTTTTCGTACACTTATAGATTGAATTTCCAAAAACGCTTTGGTACATCCTTCTAACTCATCATCAGTGACCCTCGTTAAATCTGTTCACGCAAATACAACTTGTATCGAATTTAGTACCATTTAGCACTGCTTCGTGCACATTAAAACGATTTTCCAAAGCTACCTCCTCCTCAATTCTAGATTCCAACAGTAATCTTAATTCCAAATTTCAGGATTCCAGCTCTATCCGTTCACCCAAATCCAAAGTGTACTAAATTTAGTACGTTTCGTGTACTTATAGTTAGAATTTCCAAAAACTTTTCTTTGTTACTTTCCATCTGTGACCCTCGTTCCACATTTCAGGATTCCAACTCAATCCGTTCACCTAATTTCAAACTGTACTAAATTTAGTACCATTTCGTACTTTTCGTACCCTTATAGTTCGAATTTCCAAAAACCTTTCATTGTTACTTTTCATCAGTAATCCTCATTCCAAATTTCGGGATTCCAGCTCTATCTGTTCACCCAAATCCAAATTGTACTAAATTTAGTATCATTTATTATTTTTCGTGCACATATAGTTCGAATTTCCAAAAACTTTTCCTTTCCTTACTTTCCATTAGTGACCCTCTTTCCAAATTTCAGGATTCCAACCCAATCCGTTCACCCAAATTAAAATTGTACTAAATTTAGTACCATTTCGTACTTTTCGTACGCTTATAGTTCGGCCCTCATTCAAAATTTCAGGATTCCAGCTCTATCCGTTCACTCAAATCTAAATTGTACTAAATTTAGTACCATTTAGTACTTTTCGTACCCTTATAGTTCGAATTTCCAAAAACCTTTCATTGTTACTCTTCATCAGTGGCCCTCATTCCAAATTTCAGGATTCCAGCTCTATCCGTTCACCCAAATCCAAGTTGTACTTAATTTAGTACCATTTAGTACTTTTCGTACACATTAGTACGATTTTCCAAAACCATTTAATTACATCAACACCACTTCCCAACCTTGATGTCCATACCAAGTTCCACGATTCTAGCTATATCCGTTCAAAATATACAATTGGTACTAAATTTTGTAAATTTTAGTACTTTTCGTACACTTAGAGGTCGAATTTCCAAAAACCCTTTGGTACATCTTTCTAGCTCTCCATCAGTTACCCTCATTCCAAATTTCAGAATTCTAGCTCTTCCCGTTTGCCTAATACAAAGGGTACCATATTTAGTACCTTTTAGTACTTTTCGTACACTTCTAGGTCGAATTTCCAAAAACCCAGCCTTATCTCACCCCTACACACCAACAGCAACCTACCCCCAAAATTTCAACTTTCTAGCTTCAGCGGTTTCGTCTGGGCGTTGATGAATCAGTCAGTCAGTGAATACCTCACCTCACTGCTCTTTTATATATATAGATTTTTGGAGCCTTCAAAAACACCTTTGGGCGTGGATTTATAAAGAATATTTTTGGAGCCTTCAAAACACCTTTGGGCGTGGATTTATAAAGAATATTTTTGGAGCCTTCAAAACACCTTTGGGCGTGGATTTATAAAGAATATTTTTTAAGCCTTCAAAACACCTTTGGGCGTGGATTTATAAAGAATATTTTTTGAGCCTTCTAAACACCTTTGGGCGTGGATTTATAAAGAATATTTTTGGAGCCTTCAAAACACCTTTGGGCGTGGATTTATAAAGAATATTTTTGGAGCCTTCAAAACACCTTTGGGCGTGGATTTATAAAGAATATTTTTTGAGCCTTCAAAACACCTTTGGGCGGGGATTTATAAAGAATATTTTTTGAGCCTTCAAAACACCTTTGGGCGTGGATTTATAAAGAATATTTTTGGAGCCTTCAAAACACCTTTGGGCGTGGATTTATAAAGAATATTTTTGGAGCCTTCAAAACACCTTTGGGCGTGGATTTATAAAGAATATTTTTGGAGCCTTCAAAACACCTTTGGGCGTGGATTTATAAAGAATATTTTTGGAGCCTTCAAAACACCTTTGGGCGTGGATTTATAAAGAATATTCAGTCGTCACCTGACTGCGATACCAATCAAACGTCTGCGATCCTCAGTGAGAGTTTTTCTTTTTGAAATAATCCATAATGAGTTCAATAACACAATCGGTACATTTCGATCTCGATAAAACCAAGTTGTTTAAAAACATTACAATTGGTCCAAAGTTTTTATTAATGTCGAGAATCAATAGTGATGAAACATTAAAAAATGTTTCTCCTTTTCTAATAAAAAAAGTGATAGACAATGTATGTGGTGAAGTAGATTCATGCAAAAAACTCCGTAATGGTGATCTACTTATAAAAACAAAAACAGCTACTCAAGCTACTAAACTCATCCAACTGATATCTCTTACAAATGATATAAGAGTAGAAGTTAAAGAGCACGACAATTTAAATCACAGCAAAGGTGTAATCTACAACAATGATCTTCGAGGGATTACTGAAGAAGAAATTTTACGTGAACTAAGACCCCAAAATGTCATTGAAGTTCAAAAGATCTTGAAAAAATGTGATGATAAATTAGTCGAAACTGGCTTGATAATTCTATCATTTTCTTTGACAAATCTTCCCGATAACATCAACATAGGGTATGAGAAAACCGATATACGTCCATATATACCCTTGCCTCTAAGATGTCGCAATTGTTTTCGATACGGGCACATTACCAAAATGTGTAAAAACAACAAAATATGTGTTAACTGTGGAGAAGATGAGCATATAAATGATGATGAACTTTGTGAGAAAACAACCAAATGTATCAATTGTACAGAAGAGAAACGGAGCGTAAATAACCACTCAGTTCTCAACAAGAAATGTCCCGTCTTTCTCAAGTTTAAAGAAATACAAGCAATAAAAACGATTGATAAAGTGGACAACAAAACGGCAATAGCTACATACAAACAACGTCATCCAAATGACAACACTTTCGCTAAACCTACACGCAACGTTGTAAAATACGATGATCTCCCAACGAGCGGAGAGAAACATAAACCAACATCTCTCACAACAAACGAAGACAAAAATAAAACAAATGAGAAAAGAGACTATAACATGGAGAATCCACAACCAACAACAAGTGCTAACGCAAAAAAAACATCAACAGTTACTGTTCTGCCTAAAAACGTGTCAAAGCGATTGAGAAATGAGATTAAGAATAAAACTATTGCTGCTAAAAACAACAAAAAAGTCTGTCTCAACACAGAGAGCGAAGAAATGGATAGTGACATATAAAAACAACAACTCAAACTCTTTTTGTATTATTAAATATTCTCAATTTTGCCGTATTTTTTTTCAAACTCTTTAATCGCTCTCTAACATTATTATAATGGATTTAAAAGTTCTCCAATGGAATATTAAAGGCTATTGCAACAACTACATTGAGCTGCAAAATTTGATTAAGATACATAGACCTAAAATAATTTCTCTACAAGAGACCCACTTTAAAACACCAAAAAACATACCAATACCAGTTAATTATTCTATATATAGTTCAAGCAATTCTGCAGTTTTAGTCCATAATTCTATACAGCATGAATTTATTGGCAGTTTTAATGATACTGATTCTGTCGTAGTAAAAATCATATCTAAGTCAACATTCTACATTTATTCCACTTATCTAAATCCGTCAAAATCCTTTAATATTCAAGACTTAGAAAATCTGTACTCTTCCCCATATCCTGTTGTTATTACAGGAGATATGAATGGTTGGCATCCACTATGGGGCTCCAGTTCATATAATACTAGAGGTAAAATGTTAGCTAAATTTATCACGCAATCTAACTTAATAATTTTAAATGATGGTTCTCCTACTCATTTCTCAACACATAAAACGTTTACACACCTGGATCTCACAATCGTTTCATCAGGTTTATCAATATATACAGATTGGAAAGTAGAAAGCGACCTTTGTGGAAGCGATCATTTTCCTATTATAACCACTCTCTTTTCTGAAAATAATCTCACACAAGAACCTCGCCTTAAACCACTTTTCAATACCAAGAAAGCTGACTGGAACCACTTTAAATGTCGTTCTGAACAAATTTGTGCTGAAAAGCCATACAGTACCAATATTAATCAAGAAACAGCTAATATTCAAAAAATAATTCTTCAAGCTGCTAATGAGTCGATACCTCAACATAAAAATTCTTCCAGAAATAACTTTGTTCCTTGGTGGAACAAGAAACTAGATGAGCTCAAACGGCAAAGAAATCATCTTTTAAATACCTTTAGAAGAAACATAACAAATGAAAATCTCATTAATTATCGGAAAATTAACGCGCTCTATAGAAGAGAACTAAAACTCTCAAAAAAACAATCAGTTGAACATTTCACTTCTCATATTAATAACCTTAGTCCAACAGAAAAGATTTGGAACAACATTCGGAGATTTTGCGGTATTAAGGTCAAAACAACTATACATTGTATTTCAGAATCAAATGGCGACAAAATTGTTAACCCAACAGATGTAGCCAACCATTTTTGTGAATTTTGGTCAAATATGTCACAAGACAGTTGCTTTCCTGATAACTTCCAATCTTCTAAGAAAATATACTTATATAATCCAACATCATTAGCTCCTAACAAATACGCTAGCCCTATTGAAAACGACATAAGCATTTTGGAATTAAAAATTGCCCTCAATCAACTTAACGGCAAGACTCCAGGTCTTGACAGAATTAACTACCAAATGGTAAAAAATCTTGGACTCAACTCTAAAAAACGTTTATTGACACTCTACAACAATATTTTCAATTCCTTTATTCCACAGATGTACAAAACAAGCCTAATTATTCCCATTGCCAAACCTAACTCGGATAAAACCTGCGTTACTTCCTATAGGCCTATTTCACTTAATTCATGTTGCTCAAAGATTCTAGACAAAATTATTGCGAAAAGGTTATGGTGGTTCATTACTACCAACAATCTTCTCAGTGCTTTTCAATTTGGGTTTAAAAAAGGCAAATCAATAGCCGATCCCCTAATTTTTCTCGACTATCATATAAATAGCGCCTTAAAATCAAACAAACACATATCTATTATATCTCTTGACTTTGCTAAAGCTTTTGACAAGATTGGCTTGCATGCGGTTTTGAGTCAACTGGAAGAATGGAATGTAGGACCCAAAATACACAATTATATCAGAAATTATATGATTAACAGGAAAATATGTGTGAGAGTCAATTCCAGAATCTCAGAAATAAGAAATTTATACAATGGCATACCTCAAGGATCCCCACTATCAGTGGTCTTATTTTTAATCTCTTATAACAAACTCGCTCAAATATTAGAGTCTCATAAAGAAATAAAATTCGTATCTTACGCTGATGACTTTATAATAATGAAAAATTTACCTAACAAAGTACAAACGGAATTAAATATCGGTAACCTTCTACCAAAAATTGAAAGTTGGTGTACCTTTTCTGGTGCGCAACTCTCACTTTCAAAGTGTAAACATCTACACATTTGCCGAAAACGTAACTGCTCCCCGGTACTCAATTGTAATAATAACACAATAACTTCTGTAGAAACAATAAAAATTCTTGGAATAACTCTTAATAAAAAATATAACTGGAATTCACATATTGAAGAATTAATAATTTCTCTACAGAATAAACTAAATATAATAAAGTGTTTATCGAACTCCAAATTTCAATGCAATACTTTCACACTGATTTCACTAATAAATTCTCTGATTATCTCTAAAATAAACTATGGCATTTTCCTATATGGATATACTGCAAAGTCTACATTGAACAAGGTTAAAACAGTCTTTAACGCAGCAGTGAGAATTGCTTTAGGAGCACATCGCACAACAAGAATAACCAATATGTTATTTGAAGCGAACCTAACTACAATTGAAAATTATAGAGAAATCTCGACAGCAAAACTCTCCAAAACAATATTATTGAACGATAGTTCTCCAGTCATTCGATTACTTAAAAACTCCGTTAAGACAAACAAATTTTTCGAAGTAGAATCAGCTCTTAAGCGTATAAAAATCAGTTGTGATGATCTTAACATCCCATATAACCGCACGGTGCCAACTTACAACCGACACTTTTTCAATGTTAACTCTTATCCAATTGACACTTCCCTCCGCAAATATCGCAAAGAAAATACTATATCCGAAATCTATTTAAACGAATTTCACAATATTCAGGAGAAATACAAACACTACAATTTTATTTACACCGATGGTTCTAAATCTAATACCTGTACTAGCTATAGTGTAGTAACTAGCAATGCTATTCTGAAATCGTCTCTGTTGCCTCAATATTCGTCTATTTTTTCAGCAGAAATAATAGCGATTTATGAAGCAATAAATTACACTAAAAACTTGAAAGGAAAATTTGTCATTATATCTGACTCTCTGTCAGCTTTGGACTGTATAAGTAATTCCAATAATAACAATTTTTATGCAGCCCTGATAAGGGATAACATAAAGCATCAAAAACATGTACTACTATGGGTCCCAGGACATTCAAACATAAAAGGTAATGATTTCGCGGATTTAGTCGCAAAGAACGCTTCTACTTTTCCCCTCACAAGCACAGAGAATCTATCTTACTCTGATATCAAGAAATTTATCAGTAAAGAATTTTGCCGTGATAACTTATTAGTGTGGAATAATTCATCTGATTGGTACAAATTAATTAACAACAGTAAAATAAATATCAAAAATTATCTTCAGAATGAAAAATTTCTGTCAAGAATTGACCAGATAAAAATTATCCGTTTAAGGCTAGGACATTGTCGTGCAACACACGATTATATACTAAACAAAGATATCAAAAAAGAATGCAAATTTTGCAAATCTAGTAATTTTGATATGAATCATTATCTAAATAACTGCCAATATATTAACACAATTTTTCCCAATAATAATTTATTTAATATTTTGCAAAATCCTCAAAACACTTCTCAAAAACATGAAATTATAAATTTTTTAAAAATAACTAATCTGTACAATTCTATTTAATAATATACACATAATATTAAAAAGTTAACTTTCCCTTTCGTTATCAAATTCACTATTATAATTATTACCTGTTGTATAGCTTAAGGCCTAAGTAGCCAGAGCTTCTTTACATAATTATATTTGTAATTTATTGTAAATATAATTGTTAATAAATAAATAAATAAATAAATAAATAAAGAATATTTTTGGAGCCTTCAAAACACCTTTGGGCGTGGATTTATAAAGAATATTTTTTGAGCCTTCAAAACACCTTTGGGCGTGGATTTATAAAGAATATTTTTGTAGCCTTCAAAACACCTTTGGGCGTGGATTTATAAAGAATATTTTTGGAGCCTTCAAAACACCTTTGGGCGTGGATTTATAAAGAATATTTTTGGAGCCTTCAAAACACCTTTGGGTGTGGATTTATAAAGAATATACTTCCGGCCTTCAAAAGACATTTGGGCGTGGATTTATAAAGAATATTTTTGGAGCCTTCAAAACACCTTTGGGCGTGGATTTATAAAGAATATTTTTGGAGCCTTCAAAACACCTTTGGGCGTGGATTTATAAAGAATATACTTCCGGCCTTCAAAAGACATTTGGGCGTGGATTTATAAAGAATATTTTTGGAGCCTTCAAAACACCTTTGGGCGTGGATTTATAAAGAATATTTTTGGAGCCTTCAAAACACCTTTGGGTGTGGATTTATAAAGAATATACTTCCGGCCTTCAAAAGACATTTGGGCGTTGATTTATAAAGAATATTTTTCAAGCCTTCAAAACACCTTTGGGCGTGGATTTATAAAGAATATTTTTCTAGCCTTCAAAACACCTTTGGGCGTGGATTTATAAAGAATATTTTTCGAGCCTTCAAAACACCAATGGGCGTGGATTTATAAAGAATATTTTTGGAGCCTTCAAACACCTTTGGGAGTGGATTTATAAAGAATATTTTTCGAGCCTTCAAAACACCTTTGGGCGTGGATTTATAAAGAATATTTTTCGAGCCTTCAAAACACCTTTGGGCGTGGATTTATAAAGAATATTTTTGGAGCCTTCAAAACACCTTTGGGCGTGGATTTATAAAGAATATTTTTGGAGCCTTCAAAACACCTTTGGGCGTGGATTTATAAAGAATATTTTTGGAGCCTTCAAAACACCTTTGGGCGTGGATTTATAAAGAATATTTTT
Organism: Musca autumnalis; assembly: GCF_047663935.1. NCBI lineage: Eukaryota > Metazoa > Arthropoda > Insecta > Diptera > Muscidae > Musca > Musca autumnalis. The sequence goes on along the minus strand of NW_027411866.1, from coordinate 10,709,868 downwards.
GGAGCCTTCAAAACACCTTTGGGCGTGGATTTATAAAGAATATTTTTGGAGCCTTCTAAACACCTTTGGGCGTGGATTTATAAAGAATATTTTTGGAGCCTTCAAAACACCTTTGGGCGTGGATTTATAAAGAATATTTTTGGAGCCTTCAAAACACCTTTGGGCGTGGATTTATAAAGAATATTTTTGGAGCCTTCAAAACACCTTTGGGCGTGGATTTATAAAGAATATTTTTTGAGCCTTCAAAACACCTTTGGGCGTGGATTTATAAAGAATATTTTTGGAGCCTTCAAAACACCTTTGGGCGTGGATTTATAAAGAATATTTTTGGAGCCTTCAAAACACTTTTGGGAGTGGATTTATAAAGAATATTTTTGGAGCCTTCAAAACACCTTTGCGCGTGGATTTATAAAGAATATTTTTGGAGCCTTCAAAACACCTTTGGGCGTGGATTTATAAAGAATATTTTTGGAGCCTTCAAAACACCTTTGGGCGTGGATTTATAAAGAATATTTTTGGAGCCTTCAAAACACCTTTGGGCGTGGATTTATAAAGAATATTTTTGGAGCCTTCAAAACACCTTTGGGCGTGGATTTATAAAGAATATTTTTGGAGCCTTCAAAACACCTTTGGGCGTGGATTTATAAAGAATATTTTTGGAGCCTTCAAAACACCTTTGGGCGTGGATTTATAAAGAATATTTTTGGAGCCTTCAAAACACCTTTGGGCGTGGATTTATAAAGAATATTTTTGGAGCCTTCAAAACACCTTTGGGCGTGGATTTATAAAGAATATTTTTGGAGCCTTCAAAACACCTTTGGGCGTGGATTTATAAAGAATATTTTTGGAGCCTTCAAAACACCTTTGGGCGTGGATTTATAAAGAATATTTTTGGAGCCTTCAAAACACCTTTGGGCGTGGATTTATAAAGAATATTTTTGGAGCCTTCAAAACACCTTTGGGCGTGGATTTATAAAGAATATTTTTGGAGCCTTCAAAACACCTTTGAGCCTTCAAAACACCTTTGGGCGTGGATTTATAAAGAATATTTTTGGAGCCTTCAAAACACATTTGGGCGTGGATTTATAAAGAATATTTTTGGAGCCTACAAAACACCTTTGGGCGTGGATTTATAAAGAATATTTTTGGAGCCTTCAAAACACCTTTGGGCGTGGATTGATAAAGAATATTTTTGGAGCCTTCAAAACACCTTTGGGCGTGGATTTATAAAGAATATTTTTGGAGCCTTCAAAACACCTTTGGGCGTGGATTTATAAAGAATATTTTTGGAGCCTTCAAAACACCTTTGAGCCTTCAAAACACCTTTGGGCGTGGATTTATAAAGAATATTTTTGGAGCCTTCAAAACACCTTTGAGCCTTCAAAACACCTTTGGGCGTGGATTTATAAAGAATATTTTTGGAGCCTTCAAAACACCTTTGAGCCTTCAAAACACCTTTGGGCGTGGATTTATAAAGAATATTTTTGGAGCCTTCAAAACACCTTTGGGCGTGGATTTATAAAGAATATTTTTGGAGCCTTCAAAACACCTTTGGGCGTGGATTTATAAAGAATATTTTTGGAGGCTTCTAAACACCTTTGGGCGTGGATTTATAAAGAATATTTTTGGAGCCTTCAAAACACCTTTGGGCGTGGATTTATAAAGAATATTTTTGGAGCCTTCAAAACACCTTTGGGCGTGGATTTATAAAGAATATTTTTGGAGCCTTCAAAACACCTTTGGGCGTGGATTTATAAAGAATATTTTTTGAGCCTTCAAAACACCTTTGGGCGTGGATTTATAAAGAATATTTTTGGAGCCTTCAAAACACCTTTGGGCGTGGATTTATAAAGAATATTTTTGGAGCCTTCAAAACACTTTTGGGAGTGGATTTATAAAGAATATTTTTGGAGCCTTCAAAACACCTTTGGGCGTGGATTTATAAAGAATATTTTTGGAGCCTTCAAAACACCTTTGGGCGTGGATTTATAAAGAATATTTTTGGAGCCTTCAAAACACCTTTGGGCGTGGATTTATAAAGAATATTTTTGGAGCCTTCAAAACACCTTTGGGCGTGGATTTATAAAGAATATTTTTGGAGCCTTCAAAACACCTTTGGGCGTGGATTTATAAAGAATATTTTTGGAGCCTTCAAAACACCTTTGGGCGTGGATTTATAAAGAATATTTTTGGAGCCTTCAAAACACCTTTGGGCGTGGATTTATAAAGAATATTTTTGGAGCCTTCAAAACACCTTTGAGCCTTCAAAACACCTTTGGGCGTGGATTTATAAAGAATATTTTTGGAGCCTTCAAAACACCTTTGGGCGTGGATTTATAAAGAATATTTTTGGAGCCTTCAAAACACCTTTGAGCCTTCAAAACACCTTTGGGCGTGGATTTATAAAGAATATTTTTGGAGCCTTCAAAACACCTTTGGGCGTGGATTTATAAAGAATATTTTTGGAGCCTACAAAACACCTTTGGGCGTGGATTTATAAAGAATATTTTTGGAGCCTTCAAAACACCTTTGGGCGTGGATTGATAAAGAATATTTTTGGAGCCTTCAAAACACCTTTGGGCGTGGATTTATAAAGAATATTTTTGGAGCCTTCAAAACACCTTTGGGCGTGGATTTATAAAGAATATTTTTGGAGCCTTCAAAACACCTTTGAGCCTTCAAAACACCTTTGGGCGTGGATTTATAAAGAATATTTTTGGAGCCTTCAAAACACCTTTGAGCCTTCAAAACACCTTTGGGCGTGGATTTATAAAGAATATTTTTGGAGCCTTCAAAACACCTTTGGGCGTGGATTTATAAAGAATATTTTTGGAGCCTTCAAAACACTTTTGGGAGTGGATTTATAAAGAATATTTTTGGAGCCTTCAAAACACCTTTGGGCGTGGATTTATAAAGAATATTTTTGGAGCCTTCAAAACACCTTTGGGCGTGGATTTATAAAGAATATTTTTGGAGCCTTCAAAACACCTTTGGGCGTGGATTTATAAAGAATATTTTTGGAGCCTTCAAAACACCTTTGGGCGTGGATTTATAAAGAATATTTTTGGAGCCTTCAAAACACCTTTGGGCGTGGATTTATAAAGAATATTTTTGGAGCCTTCAAAACACCTTTGGGCGTGGATTTATAAAGAATATTTTTGGAGCCTTCAAAACACCTTTGAGCCTTCAAAACACCTTTGGGCGTGGATTTATAAAGAATATTTTTGGAGCCTTCAAAACACCTTTGGGCGTGGATTTATAAAGAATATTTTTGGAGCCTTCAAAACACCTTTGAGCCTTCAAAACACCTTTGGGCGTGGATTTATAAAGAATATTTTTGGAGCCTACAAAACACCTTTGGGCGTGGATTTATAAAGAATATTTTTGGAGCCTTCAAAACACCTTTGGGCGTGGATTTATAAAGAATATTTTTGGAGCCTACAAAACACCTTTGGGCGTGGATTTATAAAGAATATTTTTGGAGCCTTCAAAACACCTTTGGGCGTGGATTTATAAAGAATATTTTTGGAGCCTTCAAAACACCTTTGGGCGTGGATTTATAAAGAATATTTTTGGAGCCTTCAAAACACCTTTGGGCGTGGATTTATAAAGAATATTTTTGGAGCCTTCAAAACACCTTTGAGCCTTCAAAACACCTTTGGGCGTGGATTTATAAAGAATATTTTTGGAGCCTACAAAACACCTTTGGGCGTGGATTTATAAAGAATATTTTTGGAGCCTTCAAAACACCTTTGGGCGTGGATTTATAAAGAATATTTTTGGAGCCTACAAAACACCTTTGGGCGTGGATTTATAAAGAATATTTTTGGAGCCTTCAAAACACCTTTGGGCGTGGATTTATAAAGAATATTTTTGGAGCCTTCAAAACACCTTTGGGCGTGGATTTATAAAGAATATTTTTGGAGCCTTCAAAACACCTTTGGGCGTGGATTTATAAAGAATATTTTTGGAGCCTTCAAAACACCTTTGGGCGTGGATTTATAAAGAATATTTTTGGAGCCTTCAAAACACCTTTGAGCCTTCAAAACACCTTTGGGCGTGGATTTATAAAGAATATTTTTGGAGCCTTCAAAACACCTTTGAGCCTTCAAAACACCTTTGGGCGTGGATTTATAAAGAATATTTTTGGAGCCTTCAAAACACCTTTGGGCACCTTTGGGCGTGGATTTATAAAGAATATTTTTGGAGCCTTCAAAACACCTTTGGGCGTGGATTTATAAAGAATATTTTTGGAGCCTTCAAAACACCTTTGGGCGTGGATTTACAAAGAATATTTTTCGAGCCTTCAAAACACCTTTGGGCGTGGATTTATAAAGCATATTTTTCGAGCCTTCAAAACACCTTTGGGCGTGGATTTATAAAGAATATCTTTCGAGCCTTCAAAACACCTTTGGGCGTGGATTTATAAAGAATATTTTTGGAGCCTTCAAAACACCTTTGGGCGTGGATTTATAAAGAATATTTTTGGAGCCTTCAAAACACCTTTGGGCGTGGATTTATAAAGAATATTTTTGGAGCCTTCAAAACACCTTTGGGCGTGGATTTATAAAGAATATTTTTGGAGCCTTCAAAACACCTTTGGGCGTGGATTTATAAAGAATATTTTTGGAGCCTTCAAAACACCTTTGGGCGTGGATTTATAAAGAATATTTTTGGAGCCTTCAAAACACCTTTGGGCGTGGATTTATAAAGAATATTTTTGGAGCCTTCAAAACACCTTTGGGCGTGGATTTATAAAGAATATTTTTGGAGCCTTCAAAACACCTTTGGGCGTGGATTTATAAAGAATATTTTTGGAGCCTTCAAAACACCTTTGGGCGTGGATTTATAAAGAATATTTTTGGAGCCTTCAAAACACCTTTGAGCCTTCAAAACACCTTTGGGCGTGGATTTATAAAGAATATTTTTCAAGCCTTCAAAACACCTTTGGGCGTGGATTTATAAAGAATATTTTTCGAGCCTTCAAAACACCTTTGGGCGTGGATTTATAAAGAATATTTTTGGAGCCTTCAAAACACCTTTGGGCGTGGATTTATAAAGAATATTTTTCGAGCCTTCAAAACACCTTTGGGCGTGGATTTATAAAGAATATTTTTCGAGCCTTCAAAACACCTTTGGGCGTGGATTTATAAAGAATATCTTTCGAGCCTTCAAAACACCTTTGGGCGTGGATTTATAAAGAATATTTTTGGAGCCTTCAAAACATCTTTGAGCCTTCAAAACACCTTTGGGCGTGGATTTATAAAGAATATTTTTGGAGCCTTCAAAACACCTTTGGGCGTGGATTTATAAAGAATATTTTTGGAGCCTTCAAAACACCTTTGGGCGTGGATTTATAAAGAATATTTTTGGAGCCTTTAAAACACCTTTGGGCGTGGATTTATAAAGAATATTTTTGGAGCCTTCAAAACACCTTTGGGCGTGGATTTATAAAGAATATTTTTGGAGCCTTCAAAACACCTTTGGGCGTGGATTTATAAAGAATATTTTTGGAGCCTTCAAAACACCTTTGGGCGTGGATTTATAAAGAATATTTTTGGAGCCTTCAAAACACCTTTGGGCGTGGATTTATAAAGAATATTTTTGGAGCCTTCAAAACACCTTTGAGCCTTCAAAACACCTTTGGGCGTGGATTTATAAAGAATATTTTTCAAGCCTTCAAAACACCTTTGGGCGTGGATTTATAAAGAATATTTTTCGAGCCTTCAAAACACCTTTGGGCGTGGATTTATAAAGAATATTTTTGGAGCCTTCAAAACACCTTTGGGCGTGGATTTATAAAGAATATTTTTCGAGCCTTCAAAACACCTTTGGGCGTGGATTTACAAAGAATATTTTTCGAGCCTTCATAACACCTTTGGGCGTGGATTTATAAAGCATATTTTTCGAGCCTTCAAAACACCTTTGGGCGTGGATTTATAAAGAATATCTTTCGAGCCTTCAAAACACCTTTGGGCGTGGATTTATAAAGAATATTTTTGGAGCCTTCAAAACATCTTTGAGCCTTCAAAACACCTTTGGGCGTGGATTTATAAAGAATATTTTTGGAGCCTTCAAAACACCTTTGGGCGTGGATTTATAAAGAATATTTTTGGAGCCTTCAAAACACCTTTGGGCGTGGATTTATAAAGAATATTTTTGGAGCCTTTAAAACACCTTTGGGCGTGGATTTATAAAGAATATTTTTGGAGCCTTCAAAACACCTTTGGGCGTGGATTTATAAAGAATATTTTTGGAGCCTTCAAAACACCTTTGGGCGTGGATTTATAAAGAATATTTTTGGAGCCTTCAAAACACCTTTGGGCGTGGATTTATAAAGAATATTTTTGGAGCCTTCAAAACACCTTTGGGCGTGGATTTATAAAGAATATTTTTGGAGCCTTCAAAACACCTTTGGGCGTGGATTTATAAAGAATATTTTTGGAGCCTTCAAAACACCTTTGGGCGTGGATTTATAAAGAATATTTTTGGAGCCTTCAAAACACCTTTGGGCGTGGATTTATAAAGAATATTTTTGGAGCCTTCAAAACACCTTTGGGCGTGGATTTATAAAGAATATTTTTGGAGCCTTCAAAACACCTTTGAGCCTTCAAAACACCTTTGGGCGTGGATTTATAAAGAATATTTTTGGAGCCTTCAAAACACCTTTGGGCGTGGATTTATAAAGAATATTTTTCAAGCCTTCAAAACACCTTTGGGCGTGGATTTATAAAGAATATTTTTCGAGCCTTCAAAACACCTTTGGGCGTGGATTTATAAAGAATATTTTTGGAGCCTTCAAAACACCTTTGGGCGTGGATTTATAAAGAATATTTTTGGAGCCTTCAAAACACCTTTGGGCGTGGATTTATAAAGAATATTTTTCGAGCCTTCAAAACACCTTTGGGCGTGGATTTACAAAGAATATTTTTCGAGCCTTCAAAACACCTTTGGGCGTGGATTTATAAAGCATATTTTTCGAGCCTTCAAAACACCTTTGGGCGTGGATTTATAAAGAATATCTTTCGAGCCTTCAAAACACCTTTGGGCGTGGATTTATAAAGAATATTTTTGGAGCCTTCAAAACACCTTTGAGCCTTCAAAACACCTTTGGGCGTGGATTTATAAAGAATATTTTTGGAGCCTTCAAAACACCTTTGGGCGTGGATTTATAAAGAATATTTTTGGAGCCTTCAAAACACCTTTGGGCGTGGATTTATAAAGAATATTTTTGGAGTCTTCAAAACACCTTTGGGCGTGGATTTATAAAGAATATTTTTGGAGCCTTCAAAACACCTTTGGGCGTGGATTTATAAAGAATATTTTTGGAGCCTTCAAAACACCTTTGGGCGTGGATTTATAAAGAATATTTTTGGAGCCTTCAAAACACCTTTGGGCGTGGATTTATAAAGAATATTTTTGGAGCCTTCAAAACACCTTTGGGCGTGGATTTATAAAGAATATTTTTGGAGCCTTCAAAACACCTTTGAGCCTTCAAAACACCTTTGGGCGTGGATTTATAAAGAATATTTTTGGAGCCTTCAAAACACCTTTGGGCGTGGATTTATAAAGAATATTTTTGGAGCCTTCAAAACACCTTTGGGCGTGGATTTATAAAGAATATTTTTGGAGCCTTCAAAACACCTTTGGGCGTGGATTTATAAAGAATATTTTTGGAGCCTTCAAAACACCTTTGGGCGTGGATTTATAAAGAATATTTTTGGAGCCTTCAAAACACCTTTGGGCGTGGATTTATAAAGAATATTTTTGGAGCCTTCAAAACACCTTTGGGCGTGGATTTATAAAGAATATTTTTGGAGCCTTCAAAACACCTTTGGGCGTGGATTTATAAAGAATATTTTTGGAGCCTTCAAAACACCTTTGGGCGTGGATTTATAAAGAATATTTTTGGAGCCTTCAAAACACCTTTGAGCCTTCAAAACACCTTTGGGCGTGGATTTATAAAGAATATTTTTGGAGCCTTCAAAACACCTTTGAGCCTTCAAAACACCTTTGGGCGTGGATTTATAAAGAATATTTTTGGAGCCTTCAAAACACCTTTGGGCGTGGATTTATAAAGAATATTTTTCAAGCCTTCAAAACACCTTTGGGCGTAGATTTATAAAGAATATTTTTGGAGCCTTCAAAACACCTTTGGGAGTGGATTTATAAAGAATATTTTTGGAGCCTTCAAAACACCTTTGGGCGTGGATTTATAAAGAATATTTTTCGAGCCTTCAAAACACCTTTGGGCGTGGATTTACAAAGAATATTTTTCGAGCCTTCAAAACACCTTTGGGCGTGGATTTATAAAGCATATTTTTCGAGCCTTCAAAACACCTTTGGGCGTGGATTTATAAAGAATATCTTTCGAGCCTTCAAAACACTTTTGGGCGTGGATTTATAAAGAATATTTTTCGAGCCTTCAAAACACCTTTGGGCGTGGATTTATAAAGAATATTTTTCGAGCCTTCAAAACACCCTTGGGCGTGGATTTATAAAGAATATTTTTGGAGCCTTCAAAACACCTTTGGGCGTGGATTTATAAAGAATTTTTTTTGAGCCTTCAAAACACCTTTGGGCGTGGATTTATAAAGAATATTTTTTGAGCCTTCAAAACACCTTTGGGCGTGGATTTATGAAGAATATTTTTTGAGCCTTCAAAACACCTTTGGGCGTGGATTTATAAAGAATATTTTTTGAGCCTTCAAAACACCTTTGGGCGTGGATTTATAAAGAATATTTGTTGAGCCTTCAAAACACCTTTGGGCGTGGATTTATAAAGAATATTTTTTGAGCCTTCAAAACACCTTTGGGCGTGGATTTATAAAGAATATTTTTTGAGCCTTCAAAACACCTTTGGGCGTGGATTTATAAGGAATATTTTTTGAGCCTTCAAAACACCTTTGGGCGTGGATTTATAAAGAATATTTTTGGAGTCTTCCAAAGAACTTTAAGCTTGATTTTTTCCCATTGAAATAAATTAAGTCCAATTTAATTAACTAATTTCTTTACAATTTAAATATTAAATAAATCCCAACTACAGCCCCTCCCGTGTGAAAGCAGATTTCTTACAAATCTTCATAACTTCCTAACACTTTGCTCGCTTGTTTTAGCCTCTAGCGCAAAATTATATTGGAGTTAATGAACTGTTACATAAAATATTTTAATTGCAATTGTTTGCCAAATATTTTTGCTCATGCACACAATAATATTGGGCACAAATCAAGCTGTTGCTGTTCGGAGGATGCTATAACTGTTGAGGTGTGAATTATTAGCGTTACTCGTTTACAATTTTCAACGCCAACACACCACACCGTAAGAACAGCTGGTAAAACTTTGCAAATTGTTTTAGTCGAATCATATTGCCCTTTCCACCCTATCGATATCTTGAAAAACTTCTACTTGCCGAAGCAATGGAAAAAGAGTTTAAATCGCACACGCAAAAAACAGCCTCCGGGCAGTTGGTACACCAACGACGATTTTGGGTGATGATGACTATGACGACAACAATGAGAAAGAACGTGTTTTAAACACAAGTGAAGCTTATTAAAGGGTAATGAGATTGTTAATTTTCCTAATACAGCTATGGGGGAAGGGCAGCAGCATCTAACTGTGGAATCTGTTGAATTGTTATTGCCAACAGAAGGAAAAAAATTCAAAATTATTGATACGAGTTTTTCGAAAAACCAGATGTGTGGCTGATGATTTGAATTTCCTCATAAAAATAAATGTGGTTTTAACCACAACAACAAAACATGGATATGCGCTGCCACGATATTTATGATAATGTCGATATTTGTTAAACAAAGTTCGGTCTATAGTTCACTGGCGGTGATAAAATCTTTTGTCATTTTGCCTAGTTAAAAACAAAAAAACTAAAGGGTTGATGAAACCAAAAATGTATAGCCAGCCTTTCTGCCAATAATTATCATTACAATAAACATAATTTCAAAGTTATTCAAAGCGAAACCACCAGACCAAACGGTTGGGAAGTAGTGGGGAATGCTGTCAACCCATCAACTGAACCAAGCCATCATTGAAATTACTTTCAAGACATCATCATTGATGGTTGCCATTCAGCCTGCCAGTATGCCTGCCTCCAAGACAAGATATTTGCCTTTAAGTCAAGCGGCTCATGGTCTCCGGGGGGTAATTAAAACAGCAGTGTTGTTGGGTAGCGCCAACAATGTTGTCAGCAACTCAAGATCAAATTCGATTTTCTTAAAATTTAACAAATATTTCTCCAACACCCCTTTCTTTGCCATCTCAATTGCTTTGATTAGAGGAAAAACAGGGGGTGTTGATAATGAGTTTGGTAGGGGAGTGTTTTTTTATTTGGTTGTTGTGGTAACTTATCGCGGCTGCCAGCCTTTGGAAAATTAACACCTAATTTAAAACAGAACCGCTTTAAACTGATTAAGTTACTTGGAATTTGTATTTGTAGCAGGAGAAAACGATTGTCAAGCTAAGTCGTTCATGGAGGGAAATACAAACATTCAAGCTTAAGGTTTGTTTAATGGCATCACAAATATGCTTATGCTTTTGAAGGATCGAAAAATATTTTTTACGCCCAAAGGTCTTTTGAAGGCCCAAAAAATATTCTTTATAAATTCACGCCCAAAGTTCTTTTGAAGGGACGAAAAGTATTTTTTATAAAAATATATTTTTTTTTATAAATCGAAAAATATTCTTTATAAATCCACGCCCAAAGGTGTTTTGAAGGCTCAAAAAATATTCTTTATAAATCCACGCCCAAAGGTGTTTTGAAGGCTCAAAAAATATTCTTTATAAATCCACGCCCAAAGGTCTTTTGAAGCCTCAAAAATATTCTTTATAAATCCACGCCCAAAGGTCTTTTGAAGCCTCAAGAAATATTCTTTATAAATCCACGTCCAAAGGTCTTTTGAAGCCTCAAAAAATATTCTTTATAAATCCACGCCCAAAGGTCTTTTGCAGGCTGCAAAAATATTCTTTATAAATCCACGCCCAAAGGTCTTTTGCAGGCTGCAAAAATATTCTTTATAAATCCACGCCCAAAGGTCTTTTGCAGGCTGCAAAAATATTCTTTATAAATCCACGCCCAAAGGTCTTTTGCAGGCTCCAAAAATATTCTTTATAAATCCACGCCCAAAGGTCTTTTGCAGGCTCCAAAAGTATTCTTTATAAATCCACGCCCAAAGGTCTTTTGCAGGCTCCAAAAATATTCTTTATAAATCTACGCCCAAAGGTCTTTTGCAGGCTCCAAAAATATTCTTTATAAATCTACGCCCAAAGGTCTTTTGCAGGCTCCAAAAATATTCTTTATAAATCCACGCCCAAAGGCATTTTGCAGGCTCCAAAAATATTCCTTATATATCTACGCCCAAAGGTCTTTTGCAGGCTCCAAAAATATTCCTTATATATCTACGCCCAAAGGTCTTTTGCAGGCTCCAAAAATATTCTTTATAAATCCACGCCCAAAGGTTTTTTGCAGGCTCCAAAAATATTCTTTATAAATCCACGCCCAAAGGTCTTTTGCAGGCTCCAAAAATATTCTTTATAAAGCCACGCCCAAAGGTCTTTTGAAGGTTCGAAAAATATTCTTTATAAATCCACGCCCAAAGGTCTTTTGAAGTTTCGAAAAATATTCTTTATAAATCCACGCCCAAAGGTCTTTTGAAGGTTCGAAAAATATTCTTTATAAATCCACGCCCAAAGGTCTTTTGAAGGTTCGAAAAATATTTTTTATAAATCCACGCCCAAAGGTGTCTTGAAGGCTCGAAAAATATTCTTTATAAATCCACGCCCAAAGGTGTCTTGAAGGCTCGAAAAATATTCTTTATAAATCCACACCCAAAGGTGTCTTGAAGGCTCGAAAAATATTCTTTATAAATCCACGTCCAAAGGTCTGTTGAAGGCTCGAAAAATATTCTTTATAAATCCACGCCCAAAGGTGTTTTGAAGGCTCGAAAAATATTCTTTATAATTCCACGCCCAAAGTTGTTTTGAAGGCTCGAAAAATATTCTACAAAAATCCACGCCCAAATGTCTTTTGCAGGCTCCAAAAATATTCTTTATAAATCCAAGCCCAAAGGTCTTTTGCAGGCTCCAAAAATATTCTTTATAAATCCACGCCCAGAGGTATTTTGAAGGCTCCAAAAATATTCTTTATAAATCCACGCCCAAAGGTGTTTTGAAGGCTCGAAAAATATTCTTTATAAATCCACGCCCAAAGGTGTTTTGAAGGCTCGAAAAATATTCTTTATAAATCTACGCCCAAAGGTCTTTTGAAGGGTCGAAAAATATTCTTTATAAATCCACGCCCAAAGGTCTTTTGAAGGCCCGAAAAATATGCTTTATAAATCCACACCCAAAAGGTGTTTTGAAGGCTAGAAAAATATTCTTTATAAATCCACGCCCAAAGGTGTTTTGAAGGCTCGAAAAATATTCTTTATAAATCCACGCCCAAAATTGTTTTGAAGGCCCGAAAAATATTCTTTATAAATCCACGCCCAAAATTGTTTTGAAGGCTCGAAAATATTCTTTATAAATCCACGCCCAAAGGTCTTTGGAAGGTTCGAAAAATATTCTTTATAAATCCACGCCCAAAGGTCTTTGGAAGGCTCGAAAAATATTCTTTATAAATCCACGCCCAAAGGTGTCTTGAATGCTCGAAAAATATTCTTTATAAATCCACGCCCAAAGGTGTCTTGAATGCTCGAAAAATATTCTTTATAAATCCACGCCCAAAGGTGTTTTGAAGGCTCGAAAAATATTCTTTATAAATCCAGGCCCAAAGGTGTTTTAAAGGCTCGAAAAATATTCTTTATAAATCCAGGCCCAAAGGTGTTTTGAAGGCTCGAAAAATTTTGTTTATAAATCCACGCCCAAAGGTGTTTTGAAGGCTCGAAAAATATTCTTTGTATATATGTTTTGGAGGCTCGAAAAATATTCTTTATAAATCCACGCCCAAAGGTCTTTTGAAGGCTCGAAAAATATTGTTTATAAATCCACGATCAAAAGTCTTTTGAAGGTTTGAAAAATATTCTTTATAAAACCATGGACAATGGTCTTTTGAAGGCTCGGAAAATATTATTTATAAATGCACTGCTAAAAGTTTTTGAAGGCTGGAAAAATTCCTTACAAATACACTCCAAAATTTCTTTTAAAGGGCACACAAAATATTGTTTAAAAATCCACACCCAAAGGTCTCTTGGTGGTCTTCAAAATAGCCTTCGAAAACTTACGCCATTCATTGGGCCTTTCAAAATATCCTTCAAAAATAAGTTGCAAAAAAACTTTGGGAGCCGCCCAATAACATTTTTCAGAAATCCACTCAAAAAGGTCACTGGATGCCCCCCTCGCTTTAAAGTCCCCTGGTGACCGTTTCCAAACATTTTTCGGATATCCACGTTTGAAGGCCTGTGGGTGGACAGCAAAATATTTTTAAGAAATATTCACAATATATCAAAAATTAGTGCTTATTAGGCTGATGACAGCTCGAGAGACCTTCTAAAAAACAGCTTAGAAAAACAAAATTCCCATTTCATCTCCTAATTCTGTGACTTTTCCCGCTAATCTCTTGTAAAACGTATTTACGATAGTTGCGCCACAGCATCTTCTTACACACAACACTTACAGATGTTTCACCAGGTAGGCTCACATATACCCCCCCCCACACACACACACACTCCAAAACATAGAAAACCATTAAAATAATATTTTTTTTTTCTTAACATTTAATTTGCATAAACAAAAAACAACGAAAAACGCTGCTGCACAAGCGAACAAAACGCTTCACCACAAAAACTGTTTGTATTTATAGCTCATAAGGGAATTTTCTTTACTTCGTTTTGGTGTTTTTACTGTTGTTGTTGTATCTCTTTTTGGTAATGTGGTTGGCATATGAGTAAATGCAACATACACACGCAGACACATACACTTGCACACATACTTAATGGTTTATACATTTTTTAGGCGAACCATTAAAAGGATCTGTTATGATTTAAATGCAAACTCATCATCAGGCTGTAGCAGTGGCATCATCGCTGTGAGACAGTGTTAGTGCCAGCTTCGCACGAAAACCAGTTTTTTATAGTCGACTTTTAGGCGTGCATGTATATACTTCGTCTTTTTTGAAACATAGGCATCGCACTAAGTAGCAACGGGAGCTATTTAATAAACGGGGTACGACTAGGTGTAACAATTGTGTACAGTGGCTCAAAGGATGACTTTTCTTTGCAATAGATGAACTTTACCGAAAGAGAATACCATCATAGGGGTTCCTATGTAAAAGAATACCACTGTCGGAGAAGAACACTATGGAAGAGAAGACCACCATAAGGGTCTTCTATGTAACAGAATACCAGAGTAGGGGTTTTCCATGGACAGAAGATCACCTATGGAACGGAAAACCACCGGAGGCCGTGAAGGGGTATTCCATAGAGGAGAAAACCACCGTAGGTTCTTCTAAAGAATAAAAGACTCCGTAGGGGTCTTCTATAGAATATAAGACTTCCGTAGGGGTCTTCTATAGAATAGAATACCTCCGTAGGGGTCTTCAATATAATAGAAGACCTCCATAGGGGTCTTCTATAGAATAAAAGGCCAACGTAGGGGTCTTTTATAAAATAGAAAAACACCGTAGGGGTCTTCTATAGAATGAAAGACCACCGCAGGGGTCTTGTATACAATAGAAGATCTCCGTAGGGGTTTTCCATACAATAGAAGACCACCGTAGGGGTCTTCTATAGAATAGAAGACCGCCGTACCGGTTATCCATACAATAGAAGACCACCGTAGGGGTCTTCTATAGAATAGAAGAACACCGTAGGGGTCTTCTATAGAATAGAAGATCGCCGTAGGAGCAGTAGGGGACTTGTAAAGAATAGAAGACCATCATAGGAGTCTTTACCGAAAGAGAAGAAGAATACCTCTGTCGGAGAAGAACACTATGGAAGAGAAGACCACCATAATGATCTTCTATGTAACAGAATACTAGAGGAGGGGTCTTCCATGGGCAGAAGATCAACTATGGAACGGAAAACCAACGGAGGCCGTAAAGGAGTATTCTATAGAGTAGAAAACCTCCGTAGGGGTGTTCTATAGAATAGAAGACCACCGTAGGGGTCTTCTATAGAATAGAAGACCTCTGTAGGGGTCTTCTATAGAATAGAAGACCTCTGTAGGGGTCTTCTATAGAATAGAAGACCTCTGTAGTGGTCTTCTTTAGAATATACCATATAGACCACCTCGCTGGCTTCTACAAAGTAGAAAACCGACGTAGGGGTTTCTATCGAAAAAAAGACCACCGTAGCGATCTTCTATGGCAGAGAAGACCACCGTAGCGATTTTCTATGGAAGAGAAGACCATCGAAGGTATCTCCTATAGAACAGAGGAAGACCGTAGGGACATTCTATGGAACATGAGATCCCCGTAGGGATATTCAATGGAACAGAAGACCATCATAAGAGTCTTTACCGAAAGAGAAGACCATCATAGGGGTTCCTATGTAAAAGAATACCACTGTCGGAGAAGAACACTATGGAAGAGAAGACCACCATAAGGATCTTCTATGTAACAGAATACCAGAGTAGGGGTTTTCCATGGACAGAAGATCACATATGGAACGGAAAACCACCGAAGGCCGTAAAGGGGTATTCCATAGAGTAGAAAACCACCGTAGGGTCTTCTAAAGAATAAAAGACTTCGTAGGGGTCTTCTATAGAATAGAAGATCACTGTAGGGGTCTACTATAGAATAATAGATCACCGTAGGGGTCTTCTATAAAATAGACGATCACCTAAGGGGACTTGTATAGAATATAAGACCATCATAGGAGTCTTTACAGAAAGAGAGGAAGAATACCTCTATCGGAGAAGAACTCTATGGAGGAGAAGACCACCATAATGATCTTCTATATAGGGGTCTTCTATAGAATAGAATACCTCCGTAGGGGTCTTCAATATAATAGAAGGCCTCCGTAGGGGTCTTCTATAGAATAGAAGACCTCCGTTGGGGTCTTCTATAGAATGGAAGGCCACCGTAGGGGTCTTTTATAAAATAGAAGAACACCGTAGGGGTCTTGTATACAATAGAAGATCTCCGGTATCCATACAACAGAACACAACCGTAGGGGTCTTCTATAGAACAGAAGAACACCGTAGGGGTCTTCTATAGAATAGAAGATCACCGTAGGGGTCTTTTATAGAACAGAAGGGGTCTTCTATAGAACAGAAGACCTCCGTAGGAGTCCTCTATAGAACAGAAGACCTCCGTAGGAGTCTTCTATAGAATAGAAGACCTCTTTAGGAGTCTTCTATAGAATAGAAGACCTCTTTAGGAGTCTTCTATAGAACAGAAGACCTCCGTAAGGGTCTTCTATAGAATAAAGGAGTTCAGTAGGTGTCTTCTATAGAACAGAGGACCTCTGTAGAAGTCTTCTATAGCATGAAAGACCACGCAGGGGTCTTGAATACAATAGAAGATCTCCGTAGGGGTTTTCCATACAATAGAAGACCACCATAGGGATCTTCTATAGAATAGAAGACCTCCGTAGGGGTCTTCTATAGAATGGAAGACCTCCGTAGGAGTCTTCTATAGAATAGAAGACCTCCGTAGGAGTCTTCTATAGAATAGAAGGCCTCTTTAGGAGTCTTCTATAGAACAGAAGACCTCCGTAAGGGTTTTCTATAGAATAAAGGAGTTCAGTAGGTGTCTTCTATAGAACAGAGGACCTCTGTAGAAGTCTTCTATAGCATGAAAGACCACGCAGGGGTCTTGAATACAATAGAAGAGCTCCGTAGGGGTTTTCCATACAATAGAAGACCACCATAGGGATCTTCTATAGAATAGAAGACCTCCGTAGGGGTTTTCTATAGAATAGAAGACCACCATAGGGGTCTTCTATAGAATAGAAGACCTCCATAGGGGTCTTCTACAGAATAGAAGACCTCCGTAGGGGTGTTACGGTGTTTTGAACGTTGTGGAATCAATATTAATGGCTGAAATTTGGTATTTAGTTTCCTTTGGTGGTATTAAACTTTACACTCGAAACTTGTCGGTACAGGTCCACGCCTTAGCATAGCCCCCATAGAATGGTACCTCGCTATTTCCGGTGTTTTGAAATTGGTGACCTCAATATTCCACCGAAATGGAATGAAATTTGGTATTTGGTCTTTATTTTGGTATTAAACGTTCCCTATGAAATTTGGTATGGGTTCACGCCTTTATATATCCGCCATAGAACGGTTCCACCCGATTTTGGGTATTTTGAAGGTTTTTGGCCTCATTATCACTCCGAAATGGCTGAAAGTTAATACTTAGTCTTCGTTGTTGGTATACAACTTTTTCCCAGAAATTCGTCGGTATGGGTCCATGTTTCGATATAGCCCCATAGAACGGTACCTCCCGATTTTCCTAATTCTGAAGGTTGTGAAATCAATATCCCACCAAGAGACGGAAATTTAGTCTTTCATGGTATATGGGATGAGGTCCGCTGGTTCCTAAATTCCCCAAGCCTTTTGATTGTCGGTATTTTGAAGGTTTCACCGAAACATCGGAAATTTGTTATATAGTCTTCTTTGCGTCTAAAGACTTTCCGCCAGATATTTGTAGGTATAGATCGACGTTTTGATATAGTCCCCATGAAATGGTATCTCCCGAATTTCGGTATTTTGAAGGTTAGCCACATTGCTTTACCGAACTTGCTAAAATTTGGTATTTAGTCTTCTTCATAAACGAAAGGAAACTAATTATTCCATTTTGCTTCAGTACAACTCGTTGTGGAGGGTATAACAATTTCAGCCTGGCCATACTTAACGCCGCACAATGGTTCAGGAATCGATTTTCCTGGCCAAAAATCAAAATTTTGTTTTGTCAAAGATATTTAATTTCTATATGGGACTCGATAGTAAACATATTGAAACTAAGAAAACCAAAAAATTAGGTCCAAATATTGGAAGGTGTGGGCGTGGCGTGCCACTAAAGACGAGCATTTTCCCCATTTTTGGGAAATACGTAATTTTTGCAAATTTCTGGAGAAAGACGAAGCAATTTCTCTGAAACTTTAACAGTAATTGTGTTCTTTGTTTTTTTGTAAGATAGGTAGCATTGTGGCCTTTAAAAATCGTTTTAGTAAGTTACCGTAGCGTTTACACAACATGATCTATTTTATTTTTCCTCGGGTACTAAATTTTATGAAATTTCAAATTTAGTGGACTAGAACTTTTGTGGAACAACATGGAACAAAGTTCTGTTTTCACAGAAAGATGCCCGAAAGTCTCCTCTTCCAGCCCATTTATACTTTTGTACCCGTCCCGTTCCGTCCGTTTAACACTTTTGTCAATTTATTGAAATTGCATGGGTAAAAATATGTGTTTTTCTATACTGTTTCCATATGAATTACATTTTTTTGACACAAATTACAACTTTTTTGAGTATATGAGTTTTTATACGAGTTATATAAGTTTTATTAAAACCAAAGGAGAATTTTTTTAATTTTTGAAAAAATTTAAATTTTTTTTTGTAAAATTTTTTTTTACAAATTTTTGAAAAAAAAATTTTTTTGAAATTTTTTCGAATTTTTTTTTAGTTTTTTTGGTAATTATTTTGTTTATTTGTAGGTGTTTGACCATCTTTAATACATATGAAGATATAAAAACCACATAAACACTCATATTTTGATGAAAAATAGTTAAAAAAACTCAAAAGTTTAACTTTGACCTTGAATTTCTTTGCAACTACCGGACCGAAATTTACCGCTTATAATTCGTCTGAAAGCTGCTTGTGTTATCTGTCTAACAAAAAAAGAATTATGAATATATCTCTATCCGTTCAAAAGTTACAGAATTTTGACCAGGAAAAAACGATTCTGAACCACTGTGCGCCGTTCTTAATTGTTTCCTTTAGAAGCCTATCTAGGTGATATTCTATTAAGTAGAAGCTACCTAAGGTACTTCTTTATTCTATAAACGCCACTGTCGGTGCTCTACTGTTCTATAGAAGGGAGTATTCTATGGAAGACCCCTACTATGGGCATCTGTTTTGCGGTAGACTTCAACGGGTGTCTTAAACAAAATGTTCGACTATATTGAAAACCCCTACGATAATTTTCTGTTCTATAGAAATTCCTTTGTGTTATTTATAAAGGCTCTTAAAGTGGGTGTTCTACCTGTAAAATATCCCTAAAATATATCTCCTTATCCTTAGGATGAACACAATATCTTCTGACCGCATTTTTACTCCATTCTTCCTTGGGCCACTGTCTTCCTTATCTCGTTTACTTTATGTCTAATGTTTAAGCTAATTCTGATACTGATGCCGCTGAGCTGAAAATGTTGAGAGCGTTGAGTTATGTGAGCTAAGTGCCAGGTCCAGGGTGTTGTTGGCGGCTGATTTGCTGTTTTTTTCTGTGTATAGGGAGCTGCTGCTTATCATAATGCACACCTTGCGTTAGCTTCAAACGTTTGTTAAAAACGCGCCATGTGTGTTTGTTACCTTACATTTTTAAGAGAACGTGTGTGTTTACATGTATGTAAGTGTATGTTTTTTCTTTTGCTTATAACATAAATTTTAAAAATTATTATTATTATTGTAATCAGTTTTATGCATTTGTAAAAAGCCACAGAGATACATTTTCATTCGCATAATAATTTTCTTTTTTTTCAGCGGTGGAGGACAATGGCGGTGTCGGTTATTTGCCTTACAATTCATTTTCCAAAATGTTGTGTGTTACATACATGTGTATGTATTTATGTGTGATTGTATCTGTGTGTTGATTCTTATGCCGCTTAAGTTACCGTTTTGTGTTATTTTAAGGCCATAAAGCTTCTATGTGTTTGGCGCTGATGATTTCCACTGCCTCCACCACCTCCCCTTGTGTTCTATATCAAATGATAAGGTTTTCCATTTTGAGGCCGCATTCATTGTTGCTGTTGTTGCTGTTGGAATTTCCATAAACATTTTCTTTTTAATTATTTATCATATACGCCGTTTTTTAAGTTACACATATTTGGACAATGTGTGGGCGTAGGTGTGTGTGTGCGTGTGATTCTGAGTTTTGCCGCTGCTTCTTGATGCTTAATTTTTTCCATAATGAAAATGAAAAAGGGTGATGATGAGTTCAATGGTTTGATTTTTTCATCTAAATTGAGGTACTCTACAATGGGAAAGGTGGTAAACAATGGCTTAGTCGGAGGGTTATTTTTGAAAATTAATCGTTCGTTGAGGTGAGGACATTTGAGAAGTTCTAAACTGCAGTTACGGTGGCTATTAGTCCTTAGACATATTCTATAATAAGGATTTAAGGCTACGGTCCTTAAAACACAATAATTGTCCACTCTTGCAGACCTTTTGGCCATTAAAATTATTTTCAAAAATTCACAATCGTGTGCCCATTAATCCTAACAAAATTCCAAGTCGGTGGGCTTTTAGCTCCTTTAAAAAAAATTCTTTAAAACCCCCATTCTTGAAGACATTTTGGTCCTTGAAAAATATTTATAAAAATCCGTTTTTGGTCCTTGTGAAATTTTCTACAAATATCTTGAACAATACTGTTTGTGCTTAAAAATATGGCGTTAACATCCAAACCCTAAAAACTCCACGATTCTGGATCATTAGATCCTTGACAATTTTTCTTTTTACCGCAGTTAGTCTTTGAAAAGATATTTTTCAATCCACGTTTGTGGCCTTCCGGTCCTTGGAAAAAAACGACATTCTTTAAAATATTCACAACTATTAGCCTCTTAAGGTATCAAAAGGTCGTTGATGACCACCCTATCCATATTTTTCTTTTTTTTATACCGAACATCCTTCACTCTAATATTGTGTATTTTGTATGCTCTCCTAAGATTTGTTTATATTATAGCAAATGTTCCATCAAACGCCCATACATTATGCTTATGTGGAAAGTCCACATACACTTACA
Source organism: Musca autumnalis (assembly GCF_047663935.1). NCBI lineage: Eukaryota > Metazoa > Arthropoda > Insecta > Diptera > Muscidae > Musca > Musca autumnalis. The sequence goes on along the minus strand of NW_027411866.1, from coordinate 10,688,959 downwards.
TGTACATATGTATGTATATATTATCTACATAACTGTGAAAGGGTTGTTATAATTTACATACATATCTACGCATGTAAAGCGTAAAAATATCTACATGCGTCTAATGTTTTGTTTATTCAAGCGACTTTGTATATTGCAGGCTTTTAGGCGTAAGACATTTCCTCCACCACCACCAATAGCAGCTACTCCTTTCGAACAAAAAAACCTGAAATTTTATTAGTCACGTTAATTAAAAGCTATAAAAATTTTCCAAAAAACAAAATCATAATTAAAAATATTTGTACACCGAGATCGAGTCGCTGGTTCAATGGATAGGCTGTTGTTGTCATGCGAAAAACAAAACATGTTTACATTCATATGTAGATGAATGTGACCATAATGGGTGATTTGAGGTATCCATAAAGTAGCATCAATGGTGGCAGTGGTGGTGATGAAGGTTTATACCGTATTATAAGATGCTGAAGAAAGAAAGGGGGTTGTGCTCAAAGTATATAACATATGTATTGTAAGAAAGCAATGTAAGAAATTGATGTCTGCTTTTAGGATGAGATACTGCTAATATAAGACGCTTGAAGAAAACGAACTAAAGTATTCCCAAAAAATCAACGCTTGAAGACCTGGGGTTGCCTGAAAAAATATACATAAAAACCCAGTTTAAATGTCGTCAGGTTCCTGAAAGAAAATTCTACCAAAGACATTTGGGTGCTTTAAAAAGCCAATTTTTTCTTCAAGAATCCACGCTTAAAGGCCTGTGGCTGCCTGACAAATTTTTCTTTAAAAATCCACGCTTAAAGGCCTGTGGCTGCCTGACAAATTTTTCTTTAAAAATCCACGCTTAAAGGCCTGTGGCTGCCTGACAAATTTTTCTTTAAAAATCCACGCTTAAAGGCCTGTGGCTGCCTGACAAATTTTTCTTTAAAAATCCACGCTTAAAGGCCTGTGGCTGCCTGACAAATTTTTCTTTAAAAATCCACGCTTAAAGGCCTGTGGCTGCTTGACAAATTTTTCTTTAAAAATCCACGCCTAAAGGCCTGTGGGTGCCTGACAAATTTTTCTTTAAAAATCCACGCTTAAAGGTCTGTGGGTGCCTGACAAATTTTTCTTTAAAAATCCACGCTTAAAGGTCTGTGGGTGCCAAATTTTTCTTTAAAAATCCACGCTTAAAGGTCAGTGGGTGCCAAATTTTTCTTTAAAAATCCACGCTTAAAGGTCTGTGGGTGCCTGACAAATTTTTCTTTAAAAATCCACGCTTAAAGGTCTGTGGGTGCCTGACAAATTTTTCTTTAAAAATCCACGCTTAAAGGTCTGTGGGTGCCTGACAAATTTTTCTTTAAAAATCCACGCTTAAAGGTCTGTGGGTGCCTGACAAATTATTCTTTAAAAATCCACGCTTAAAGGTCTGTGGGTGCCAAATTGTTCTTTAAAAATCCACGCTTATAGGTCTGTGGGTGCCTGACAAATTTTTCTTTAAAAATCCACGCTTAAAGGTCAGTGGGTGCCTGACAAATTTTTCTTTAAAAATCCACGCTTAAAGGTCTGTGGGTGCCTGACAAATTTTTCTTTAAAAATCCACGCTTAAAGGTCTGTGGGTGCCTGACAAATTTTTCTTTAAAAATCCACACTTAAAGGTCTGTGGGTGCCTGACAAATTTTTCTTTAAAAATCCACGCTTAAAGGTCTGTGGGTGCCTGACAAATTTTTCTTTAAAAATCCACGCTTAAAGATCTGTGGGTGCCTGACAAATTTTTCTTTAAAAATCCATGCCTAAAGGCCTGTGGGTGCCTGACAAATTTTTCTTTAAAAATCCACGCCTAAAGGCCTGTGGGTGCCTGACAAATTTTTCTTTAAAAATCCACGCCTAAAGGCCTGTGGGTGCCTGACAAATTTTTCTTTAAAAATCCACGCCTAAAGGCCTGTGGGTGCCTGACAAATTTTTCTTTAAAAATCCACGCCTAAAGGCCTGTGGGTGCCTGACAAATTTTTCTTTAAAAATCCACGCCTAAAGGCCTGTGGGTGCCTGACAAATTTTTCTTTAAAAATCCACGCCTAAAGGCCTGTGGGTGCCTGACAAATTTTTCTTTAAAAATCCACGCCTAAAGGCCTGTGGGTGCCTGACAAATTTTTCTTTAAAAATCCACGCCTAAAGGCCTGTGGGTGCCTGACAAATTTTTCTTTAAAAATCCACGCCTAAAGGCCTGTGGGTGCCTGACAAATTTTTCTTTAAAAATCCACGCCTAAAGGCCTGTGGGTGCCTGACAAATTTTTCTTTAAAAATCCACGCCTAAAGGCCTGTGGGTGCCTGACAAATTTTTCTTTAAAAATCCACGCCTAAAGGCCTGTGGGTGCCTGACAAATTTTTCTTTAAAAATCCACGCCTAAAGGCCTGTGGGTGCCTGACAAATTTTTCTTTAAAAATCCACGCCTAAAGGCCTGTGGGTGCCTGACAAATTTTTCTTTAAAAATCCACGCCTAAAGGCCTGTGGGTGCCTGACAAATTTTTCTTTAAAAATCCACGCCTAAAGGCCTGTGGGTGCCTGACAAATTTTTCTTTAAAAATCCACGCCTAAAGGCCTGTGGGTGCCTGACAAATTTTTCTTTAAAAATCCACGCCTAAAGGCCTGTGGGTGCCTGACAAATTTTTCTTTAAAAATCCACGCCTAAAGGCCTGTGGGTGCCTGACAAATTTTTCTTTAAAAATCCACGCCTAAAGGCCTGTGGGTGCCTGACAAATTTTTCTTTAAAAATCCACGCCTAAAGGCCTGTGGGTGCCTGACAAATTTTTCTTTAAAAATCCACGCCTAAAGGCCTGTGGGTGCCTGACAAATTTTTCTTTAAAAATCCACGCCTAAAGGCCTGTGGGTGCCTGACAAATTTTTCTTTAAAAATCCACGCCTAAAGGCCTGTGGGTGCCTGACAAATTTTTCTTTAAAAATCCACGCCTAAAGGCCTGTGGGTGCCTGACAAATTTTTCTTTAAAAATCCACGCCTAAAGGCCTGTGGGTGCCTGACAAATTTTTCTTTAAAAATCCACGCCTAAAGGCCTGTGGGTGCCTGACAAATTTTTCTTTAAAAATCCACGCCTAAAGGCCTGTGGGTGCCTGACAAATTTTTCTTTAAAAATCCACGCCTAAAGGCCTGTGGGTGCCTGACAAATTTTTCTTTAAAAATCCACGCCTAAAGGCCTGTGGGTGCCTGACAAATTTTTCTTTAAAAATCCACGCCTAAAGGCCTGTGGGTGCCTGACAAATTTTTCTTTAAAAATCCACGCCTAAAGGCCTGTGGGTGCCTGACAAATTTTTCTTTAAAAATCCACGCCTAAAGGCCTGTGGGTGCCTGACAAATTTTTCTTTAAAAATCCACGCCTAAAGGCCTGTGGGTGCCTGACAAATTTTTCTTTAAAAATCCACGCCTAAAGGCCTGTGGGTGCCTGACAAATTTTTCTTTAAAAATCCACGCCTAAAGGCCTGTGGGTGCCTGACAAATTTTTCTTTAAAAATCCACGCCTAAAGGCCTGTGGGTGCCTGACAAATTTTTCTTTAAAAATCCACGCCTAAAGGCCTGTGGGTGCCTGACAAATTTTTCTTTAAAAATCCACGCCTAAAGGCCTGTGGGTGCCTGACAAATTTTTCTTTAAAAATCCACGCCTAAAGGCCTGTGGGTGCCTGACAAATTTTTCTTTAAAAATCCACGCCTAAAGGCCTGTGGGTGCCTGACAAATTTTTCTTTAAAAATCCACGCCTAAAGGCCTGTGGGTGCCTGACAAATTTTTCTTTAAAAATCCACGCCTAAAGGCCTGTGGGTGCCTGACAAATTTTTCTTTAAAAATCCACGCCTAAAGGCCTGTGGGTGCCTGACAAATTTTTCTTTAAAAATCCACGCCTAAAGGCCTGTGGGTGCCTGACAAATTTTTCTTTAAAAATCCACGCCTAAAGGCCTGTGGGTGCCTGACAAATTTTTCTTTAAAAATCCACGCCTAAAGGCCTGTGGGTGCCTGACAAATTTTTCTTTAAAAATCCACGCCTAAAGGCCTGTGGGTGCCTGACAAATTTTTCTTTAAAAATCCACGCCTAAAGGCCTGTGGGTGCCTGACAAATTTTTCTTTAAAAATCCACGCCTAAAGGCCTGTGGGTGCCTGACAAATTTTTCTTTAAAAATCCACGCCTAAAGGCCTGTGGGTGCCTGACAAATTTTTCTTTAAAAATCCACGCTTAAAGGTCTGTGGGTATCTGCCAATCCTATGGGAATCTCCAAGTTTTCTATTTGGACTTCTATTTTATAGATGCCAACTACGGTGGTCTACTCTTCTATAGAGGCCACCTAAGGATGTCTACTATTCTATAGAGGCCACCTAAGTTGGTCTTCTATTCTATAGATGCCACCTAAGGTGGTCTTCTATTCTATAGATGCCACCTAAGGTGGTCTTCTATTCTATAGATGCCACCTAAGGTGGTCTTCTATTCTATAGAGGCCACTTAAGGTGGTCTTCTATTCTATAGAGGCAACCTAAGGTGGTCTAAGGCCACCTAAGATGATCTTCTATACTATAGAGGCCACTTAAGGTGGTCTTCTATTCTATAGAGGCCACCTAAGGTGGTCTTCTATTCTCTAGAGGCCACCTAAGGTGGTCTTCTATTCTATATAGGCCAACTAAGGTGGTCTTCTATTCTCTAGAGGCCACCTAAGGTGGTCTTCTGTTTTATAAAGGCCACTTAAGGTGGTCTACTGTTCTACAGGGGCCACCTAAGGTGGTCTTCTTTTCTATAGAGGCCACCTAAGGTGGTCTTCTATTCTATAGAGGCCACCTAAGGTGGTCTTCTATTCTATAGGGGCCACATAAGGTGGTCTTCTATTATATAGAGGCTACCTAAGGTGGTCTTCTATTCTATAGAGGCCACATAAGGTGGTCTTCTATTCTAAAGAGGCCACCTAAGGTGGTCTTCTATTCTATAGAGGCCACCTAAGGTGGTCTTCTATTCTATAGAGGCCGCCTAAGGTGGTCTTCTATTCTATAAAGGCCACCTAAGGTGGTCTTCTAATCTATAGAGGCCACCTAAGGTGGTCTTCTATTCTATAGAGGCCACCTAAGGTGGTCTTCTATTCTATAGAGGCCACCTAAGGTGGTCTTCTATTCTATAGAGGCCACCTAAGGTGGTCTTCTATTCTATAGAGGCCACCTAAGGTGGTCTTATATTCTATAGAGGCCACCTAAGGTGGTCTTGTATTCTATGGAGGCCACCTAAGGTGGTCTTCTATTCTATAGAAGCCACCTAAGGTGGTCTTCTATTCCATAAAGGCCACCTAAGGTGGTCTTCTATTCTATAGAGGCCACCTAAGGTGGTCTTCTATTCTATAGAGGCCACCTAAGGTGGTCTTCTATTCTATAGAGACCACCTAAGGTGGTATTCTACTGTATAGAGGCCACTTAAGGTGGTCTACTGTTCTATAGAGGGCACTTAAAGTGGTATACTATTCTATATCGTCTATTCTAAGTTGGTCTTCACCTAAGTTGGTCTTCTGCCACCTATTCTATAGATGCCAACTGCGGTGATCTTCTATTCTATAGATGCTGCCTTAGGTGGTCTTCTATTTTACAGAGGCCACCTAATGCGTTCTTCTATTCTATAGAGGTAACCTAATGTGGTATTTTATTCTGTAGAGGCCACCTAAAGTGGTCTACCATCCTTTAGACGCCACCTAAGGTGGTTTAGTATTCTATAGAGGTATTCTTCGTTTCTATAGAGGTCACCTGAGGTTGTTTTCTATTCTATATGAGGTGGTTGTCGATTCTTTGGTGTTCACTTTCTATCTTTTCTATCTTTTGTTCGATAGAAGCCTCACCTTTCCTTTGCGGTTTTCATTATATTACCAGTCATGTATTCTCCAATATGTTTTGTGGTTTTTCATTTAATTTTTATTTTGCTACATAAATTTATTTTGTCATTTTGTTACTCTTATTTTTCTGCATTGTCCAAATTGAATGGTTACACCAAAAACAAAAAAAGGATTCTCAAAACATCAACGATAATTTCCGAAAAAATACAAGAGAGAAAACCGAAAATAAAAGCCCAACGAATAGAAGTGGCATGAGTTCGTCGGTTGGGTGGCTTGATGCTTTTTTGTATTTTTGCCAATTATTACTTTTTTGGCTGTTGTGGTCCAGTTGAGAATTCAACTTCATTGCTTCGGTTATTAATTATTCATATCTGTATGTGACTGACTGAATGACTGACTTGTGGATGGACAATCGAAGGGAATGGAAGAAGGGTTTCATTTTTGGCCATGAAATTAACAGTGGTTCAAAGTGAAGAAGAAGTTGGGGGCCACCGTGGTGCAATGGTTAGCACGTCCGCCTTGCACTCAGAAGGTCTGCGGTTCGAATCCCAGGCCAAGCAACATCAAATTTTCAACGGTGGCAAAATCCCCCCTCAGTAATGCTGGCGACATTTCCTGAGTATTTCAGCCATGAAAAACTTCTCTACAAGTGGTGTCGTAAGACACGCCGTTCGGACTCGGCAATAAAAAGTAGGTCCCATATCATTGAGCCAATATGAATCGGCGTGCACTCATTGATATGAGAGAAGTCTCCCTTGTCCCATCTGGGATGTTTGTGGAACAATTATTATTATAAAGTGAAGCATGAACTCGCATTTTAGTGTTATTTTGCTCTGATCAGATAAAGCCTAGAACCAGCACCATAAGTTTATATATCCTGCAACTTATGGTGCTGGTTCTACTTTGTCATTCCGTCTGTAACATTGAACATTGAAATTTTCGTCGTAGAATACTTGATGCTCCCAAACTTGTATGTCCTCCAAGTAACACAAATCGTGGATTACTTGATGTCCTCAGGGTATCTTTTTTCTGAGAATATTTTATGTCCTTCGACCTAACCCAAAATCGCCGATTTATTTTGTGATGTCCTCAAATAACACATCGCAGGGACTATCTTAAATTCTCGTAGTAACACAAATCTGTCCCCAAGGTTACCCAATTCTTGCACTACTTTATGTCCGCAAAGCATCTTCATGGAGGTTTCACCTTAAGAATGCATCAACATGTTGACCGTTTAATGGTCTTTGGATATTTCTCATCGCGGACTTTTTCAAAGCCTTCAGACGGATTTGTGTTGTATATTTTCTGTGTTACATCTTGGGCCACTGTTATCGGCATAGAACCGAAACCAATCCTCCTTTCTTACAAAAGGACACCTTTATAATATTGAAACAACAACAAAAACAATCTCAAAATGATGCAGAAAATGACCAGGCAACAAAAATGATTTCATAACTTTTAAAATAAATACAACAACAAAAGCCAAACAGAACAAAACACATGACAAACTAAGCTATTCGAGCTGAATTTCTGACAAACGTTTGTCTCCAAAGACCAAAACGAGGAAGGCAATCCCATCCAAAAATTATTTGCAGAATTCGGTGACGGATTTTTTACAACCTCACCCCATTCTCCTTTCCATATTCATAATAACATGTGATCCTAACAAAAATAAATTTTGGGACTTTCACTTCAAATGTGGCCATGGTGGGTGGTCAACCCATTGGTCACAGCCCCCAACCCAACCAAGCAACCAGCTAGCCAGCCATCATTGAAAAATACAATGTTTCAATTCCACACTTTATGGATGAAAAGTCAAATAACAACCTGGCTGAGAAGCATACCAGACAGACAACCAGCCTGCCAGCCAACCAGTCAGCTTGCCTTTGAGACCAACTGCAAAATACCCCAATGACAGCGGGTGTCCGGACAACCAAAACATTTGAACATCCGCATTGAACCACAAGAATAGTTGAAGTAAAAAACGGAAGTCAAACATGGCAAATTTTCCACACAAGGAAAGCGGGGACACTTGAATGCCAGAACATGGGTGGATAGCTTGCTCTTGAGAGCATTCCAGCAGCAGACCCAAAACTATTGAAACTAGTTTTGGCCACATAAAGCAAATGAATGGGAAACCCGAAGCTGTTATAGACACGTACAACCATCATTATTGTAAGTTAAGCAAATGGGAGGAGGGAACAAACCTCCCATACCCCTCTTCATTCCCCTCGCCTGCCATAGCTTTTAAAGAAGGCAAATCAAATTGTTAAAAATTATAAAAACGGAAACGCATAGCCACCACAAAAAATTAACAAGAACAACCAATTTTTTGGAAAATGAAGTCATAGAGCATTTCTATAGCCCTTGTCTCCGTGTGGAGGCCAAACGGCCAAACATGCCGACGGTCATAGGACCTGATTTCAATACAAACGTTAATATTGTGGACACCAAAAGCAGACCAATGCAGATTTTTTTCTCCTTCCACCAATAAACCGAAAAGGCCTGATATGTACCCCATATCGCATACATGCTGTAGAACACACACTTCGAACTGTCCCATACAGAAAGAAAAGACATCTCATGCGCACCAATACTAGATGCCCTTTCACTGAATATTCATACTCTCCGTTTTATGGCCACATTTATCAACACTCATATAAATAGTGTCCCCTTTCGAGTATTTACCAATGTATGGATGGATGTGTGCGAGTGTGTGGCTATGTGTGTGCCAATGTGATTGCGTATGTCCTTTAACTGAATGGTGGAAAAAGGAACCCTTAATTAAATAAATTCAATATACTCAACTCGTTCTATAAAAACGTGCAGCATTGTAAAAAATCAACAAAACCATGATGTATATTTTAAAGGAGGATATTTTGGGGTGACAAAAAGTTGGGGTTAAGTATTTTGAAAAAAAAAAATTGAAAATGTAATCTAAATTTTGATTCTGGGGGTCTTCTATAGAATAAGAGGTCCTCACGGATCTCTTCTAGGCCATAGAAGAACCCTACGGAGGTCTTTATGTCTATAGAGAACTTCTATGGAGGTTTTTTAGTCTATAGAAGACCCCTACGGAGAGTTTCTAGTCAATAGAAGACCCTATGGAGGTCTTCTAGTCGAAAGATGACCCCGAAGGCGGTCTTCTACCCTTAAAGGTCCCTATGGAGACTTTCTAGTCTATAGAAGGCCCCTACGAAGGTATTGTATTCTATAGAACAATCCCTGCGGTGGTCCCTTATTCTATAGAAGACCCCTACGGAGGTCCTCTATTGTATAGAAGAATCTACGGAGTCCCTGTATAATATAGAAGCCCATACGAAGGTCGTCTATTCTATAGAAGACCTAAACGGAGGTCTTCTAGCCTATAGAAGGTCCTACGGGGACTTTCTAGTCCATAGAAGGGCGCTACGGAAGTATTGTAGGTTGAGGAAGAACACTACGGAGGTCTCATAATTTATAGAAGACCAAACGGTGATTTTTTATTATACAGAAGACCCACACGGAGGTCTTCTATTCTATAGAAGACCCCTACGAAGGTATTATATAGAAGACCCCCACATAGGTCATTTATTCTATAGCAGCTCCCCATGGTGGTCTCCTATTCTATAGAAGACACCTACTGAGACTTTCTATTCTATAGAAGACCCCTACGGAAGTCTTCTATTCTATAGAATACCCCTACGGAAGTCTTCTATTCTATAGAATACCCCTACGGAAGTCCTCTATTCTATAGAAGACCCCTACGGAGGACTTCTATTCTACAGAAGACCCCTACGGAAGTCTTCTATTCTATAGAAGACCCCTACGGAGGTCTTCTATTCTATAGAAGACCCCTACGGAGGTCTTCTATTCTATAGAAGACCCCTACGGAGGTCTTCTATTCTATAGAAGACCCCTACGGAGGTCTTCTATTCTATAGAAGACCCCTACGGAGGTCTTCTATTCTATAGAAGACCCCTACGGAGGTCTTCTATTCTATAGAAGACCCCTACGGAGGTCTTCTATTCTATAGAAGACCCCTACGGAGGTCTTCTATTCTATAGAAGACCCCTACGGAGGTCTTCTATTCTATAGAAGACCCCTACGGAGGTCTTCTATTCTATAGAAGACCCCTAAGGAAGTCTTCTATTCTATAGGAGACCCTTACGGAGTTCTTCTATTCTATAGAAGACCCCTACGGAGGTCTTCTTTTCTATAGAAGAGGTCTTCTATTCTATAGAAGACCCCTAAGGAAGTCTTCTATTCTATAGGAGACCCTTACGGAGTTCTTCTATTCTATAGAAGACCCCTACGGAGGTCTTCTTTTCTATAGAAGACCCCTACGGAGGTCTTCTATTATATAGAAGACCCCTACGGAGGTCTTCTATTCTATAGAAGACCCCTACGGAGGTCTTCTATTCTATAGAACACCCCCAAGGAAGTCTTCTATTCTATAGGAGACCCTTACGGAGTTCTTCTATTCTATAGAAGATCCCTACGGAGGTCTTCTATAGAATATACGGAGGTCTTCTAATCTATAGAAGATCCATACGGAGGTCTTCTATTCTATAGTAGTTTTTTATTCTATAGTAGACCCCTACGGTGGTCCTTTATTCAATAGAAGACCCTGACGCAGGTCTTCTATGCTATAAAAGACCCCTACGGAAATCTCTATTCTATAGGAGACCCTACGAAGGTCCTCCAGTCTATAGAAGACCCCTACCGAGGTCATCTACTTTTTGAAAGACACCTACGGAGGTCTTCTATTCTATAGAAGATCCCTACGGAAGTCTTCTATTCAATAGAAGACCCATACGGAGGTCCTCTATTCTATAGAAGAGCGCTACGGAAGTGATTTATCGTATCAAATACCACCGCGAAGGTCTTCTACTCTATAGAAGACGCGTACGGAGTTCTTCTATTCTATAGCGACCCTTACGAAGATCTTCTATCCCATAGAAGAACCTACGTACGTCCTCTATTCTATAGAAGACCCCTACAGAAGTCCTCTATTTTATAAAAGAACCCTACGGAGGTCTTCTGTTTTATAGAAGACCCTTACGAAAATCTTCTATTCTATAGAGGACTCCTACGGAGGTCTTCTATTCTATAGAAGATCCTTACGAAGATCTTCTATTCTATAGAAGACCCTACGGAGGTCCTCTATCCTATAGAAGACCCTACGGAAGTTCTCTTTTCCATAGAAGACTCCAACAGAGATCCTCTATTTTATAAAAGACCCCTACGGAAGTCTTCTATTCTATAGAAGACCCTTACGAAGATCTATTCTATAGAGGACTCCTACGGAGGTCTTCTATTCTATAGAAGACTTTCACGGAGGTCTTCTATTATATAGAAGACTCCCACGGAGGTCTTCTATTATATAGAAGGCTCCCACGGTGGTCTTCTATTCTATAGTAGACCCCTACGGAGGCCTTCTATTCTATAGAAGATGCCTACGTAGGCCTTCTATTCTATAGAAGATGCCTACGTAGGCCTTCTATTCTATAGAAGATCCCTACGGAGGCCTTCTATTATATAGAAGACCCCTATGGAGGTTTTCTATTCTATAGAAGACCCCTATGGAGGTCTTCTATTCTATAGAAGACCCCTATGGAGGTCTTCTATTCTATAGAAGACCCCTATGGAGGTCTTCTATTCTATAGAAGACCCCTATGGAGGTCTTCTATTCTGTAGAAGACCCCTACGGAGGTCTTCTATTCTATAAAAGACCCCTACGGAGGTCTTCTATTCTGTAGAAGACCCCTACGGAGGTCTTCTATTCTGTAGAAGACCCCTACGGAGGTCTTCTATTCTGTAGAAGACCCCTACGGAGGTCTTCTATTCTGCAGAAGACCCCTACGGGGGTCTTCTATTCTATAGAATTCCCCTACAGTGGTCTTCTATTCTATAGAAAACCCCTACGGGGGTGTTCTATTCTGTAGGGTACCCCTACGGAGGTCTTCTATTCTGTAGTGGACCCCTACGGAGGTCTTCTATTCTATAGAAGACCCCTACAGAGGTCTTCTATTATATAGAAGACCCCTACAGAGGTCTTCGATTCTATAGAAGACCCTTACGGAGGTTCTCTATTCTATAGAAGACCCCTACGGTGATTCCCTATTCTACAAAAGACGCCTACTGAGGTCTTCTATTATATAAAAAACGCCTACAGATGTTCTTTATTTCAAAAAAGACTCCTGCGGAGGTATTCTATAGTATAGAAGGCACCGTAGGAGGGCTATTATTCTATAGCAGACCCCACAGAGGTCTCTTCGGAAGTTTTCTTGTCGAAAGAGGATCTCTATGGAGGTTTTCTAGTCTATAGAAGACCCCTACTGAGATTTTTCCTGTATAGAGAAGACCTCTACGCAATTCTTCTGGCCTACGGAGGTCTTCTAGTCAATAGAAGCCCCCTGCGAAGATATTCTAGTCTATATAATGAGGTCTTCATTCTATAGAAAACCTCTTCGGATGTCTTCTATTCTATTGAAGACTTTTACGGAGGTATTCTAGTCTACAGAAGACCTTACGGAGGTCATCATGTCTATAGAATTCCCCAACAGAGGTCTTCTGGTCTGTAGAATACCCCTACAGAGGTCTTCTGTTCTATAGAAGGCCCCTGTGGGGGTTTCCTGTTCTATAGGTAAACCCTGAGGAGAACTTCTTTTCAATAGAATGCCTCTGCGGAGGTTATATGCGACATATTATGAGACTTCATAGATGATTAAGGAATATTTAAAGACTTCTTGGTGAAATTGCCATAAAGAGAAAGGATGATAAATGTGCCAGATGGAAAGTATGTTCTAAATTCAAATTTCTACTTTTCTTCAAAATCCTCCATCGAGGAACACCCTTTAATTTTTTTATTTAAATACCAACAACAATTTCATCAGCTTTGCATAACAGCATCAGAATATTTGATATTGGACAATTTCATCATTCATACATTTATACACACACATACAAAAATACAAACACCCATTGGTATGGTATGGTGTATGACCATCACAGGCGAATGACTTGAATATGGACATGGAAAATCGTCATGGCATTTTAATATTTAAACGAATTTTACAACAACATCAACAAAAAGCCAAAACGAGAACAGCATCACAAAACTTTATTGCTTCAATGTATGGAAAATTACAAAAAATATAAAAATCAAAACTAAACTCATACCTAGGGCAATGGCGGAATTGCCGTATACATTTTAGGCAAGGTTAACATCCCCATTTGGGCAGCCCAGAAAAAAAAACAAAACGAACCGGTCAACCAGCAGTAACAACTGTCCAGTCAGCCAGTCCGTTTGGTCATTTATGAAATACAATAAAAATATTCGACATTTTTATGTTTGATAAAAACATTTGCAAGAAAAAGGATACACAAAGGACATTCGCTACCACCACCATTAACCCCTTTCCACTTGGTGACCAATAACAAAACACAACGTAAAAAGGGAAATCAGTTAATGAGGTTTACTTACGCCTTTTCGGAAACAGGACAGCATTTTTGGTCATTTCGTCCAACGCCATTATCCTGAAGAGATCAAAAACGGTTTGGAAATTTTTACAGCCAAAAGTAAAAATAGAAAATGATGCTCGAAGGTAGTAGTGGTGTTGGTGACTGATGCTGAATGCTTTCAATTTTAAATATGCATTGCAGGCCTCCCAAAAGGTTAAATTAAATTGACTTGACCTGTTCATAGACTCCGAATAGTAACAATCAAACAGACACACACATGCACACACTTCAACACAACTATCATCTGCCAGCATTGGAAACAATCTTTTGTAATTTCAATCCAGCCTCCATCCCCTAAATCCACTCAATACCCTTGCCATAAACGGGCAAATAGTTTTGTCTGCAGTAATTCCAAGGCTTCTCCTCTTCATCATCTCCGCAACGTAGCACTTCGACTTGTATATTTATCGACGTATGTTAATATTTTTATAATTTTACATTGGCATCCAGTTCGGATGCTGGTTGCTTTTTGTACCCAAAGGGTTACTATGGTCAAATTGATTAAATATTCACAAGCGTACCGTTACCCTCACCTCTTGTGTGTCTTGTGCTGCAAAACTATTATCAAAACTAAATACTCTTGGTATTTTTCGGGAGTGATGACCAAGTAAGACTGGGGATAGGTAGTGGTAGGTAGTTATTCCCGAAAAACTTGTATTGTCCAGTAATTTTTAATGAGCGTTGTTGTAGTTATTGTGTGTTTGGCATTTCCTAGACAAATGCGGTTGAATTTTTCTGTTGTTGGTTCGAAGTTAAAAATTTATGAAATTAACATAATGAAGCTATAGACAACAGGGCTTAATGGGGAATAAATCAATCGGCAGGGGGAGGTGGGGTGGAAGAATTGTCAAAGAAAATGCTACAAGACCTAAAGTAGCCTATAAAATGTTATATACTTATGCTGTATTTACGTAAGCCCGCCTGGCACACAAGGTAATGGGGTTCGATTCTGAGGCCAGATAACATTTAATTTTTCAGCGATGGCAACAGAAAAAGTCCTCAGCGTAACACAGGTGATATTTCCTACACTTTCAAATTAATATTACGGGGTTAGATTTAGGATACATGAAATTAAAGGGTTCAAAAGTAGACTATATTATCCACTAGAAGTAGCTGAGTTAGTTAAGCATTAAGAATTATCTATCCAAGTAGCTTAAATTGTGAACAGTTTTAACTCCCATGAAATGTCCTCAAAGTATTCCAATTATATAAAGATTTCAAGCCCTTAAGGTAGTCCATATCGGGGAATTGTTAAATTTATCAGAGTAAGCCAAATCGTAGGCATCATGTCCTAAAGCACCATTGACTGTTTTATGTCCTCGAAGTATTAAAAATTCTTAATATTTTCTGTCCTCCAAGTAACCCACATTATCGATCTACATGTATTCCACAGCAAGAACTATTTTAAGTATCTTAAGTACCCACATCATTGGCTATTTTCTGTTCTAAAGTTAACATAAACCGTGTACATGTCCTGATAAAATCAGAACTGTGGACTATTTTATTTCCTCGAAGTAACCAAAATTGTGGACTTTCTTTTGACCTGAAAAACCTATTTTTTTCTTCAATGTAACCAGAATCGTGGACATTCTTATGTCCGGAAAAAAACAGAATCGTGGACTATTTTATGTCCTAATAGTAACCAGAATCGCAGACTTTTTTAAAAGTTTTTTAAAAGTGGGAGAAAGTTTCATACCCCTAAAGAAGACTACGTACCAAATTTCAGCCATTTTGGTAGGATAATGATGCTAAAACCTTAAAAATACCTAAAATCGGGAGGTACCGTTCTATGGGGGCTATATGAAGGTGTGGACCGATACCGACAAAATTCTAGGGGAAAGTTTTATACCCCTAAAGAAGACTACGTACCAAATTTCAGCCATTTTGGTAGGATAATGATGCTAAAACCTTAAAAATACCGAAAATCGGGAGGTACCGTTCTATGGGGGCTATATGAAGGTGTGGACCGATACCGAAAAAATTCTGGCGGAAAGTTTTATACCCCTAAAGAAGACTACGTACCAAATTTCAGCCATTTTGGTAGGATAATGAAGCAAAACCTTAAAAATACCGAAAATCGGGAGGTACCGTTCTATGGGGGCTATATGAAGGTGTGGACCGATACCGACAAAATTCTGGGGGAAAGTTTTATACCGCTAAGGAAGACTACGTACCAAATTTCAGCCATTTTGGTAGGATAATGAAGCTAAAACCTTAAAAATACCGAAAATCGGGAGGTACCGTTCTATGGGGGCTATATGAAGGTGTGGACCGATACCGACAAAATTCTGGGGGAAAGTTTTATACCCCTAAGGAAGACTACGTACCAAATTTCAGCCATTTTGGTAGGATAATGAAGCTAAAACCTTAAAAATACCGAAAATCGGGAGGTACCGTCCTATGGGGGCTATATGAAGGAGTGGACCGATACCGACAAAATTGTGGGGGAAACTTTCATACCCCTAAAGAAGACTACGTACCAAATTTCAGCCATTTTGGTAGGATAATGAAGCAAAACCTTAAAAATACCGAAAATCGGGAGGTACCGTTCTATGGGGGCTATATGAAGGTGTGGACCGATACCGACAAAATTCTGGGGGAAAGTTTTATACCCCTAAGGAAAACTACGTACCAAATTTCAGCGATTTTGGTAGGATAATGAAGCTAAAACCTTAAAAATACCGAAAATCGGGAGGTACCGTTCTATGGGGGCTATATCAAAACGTGGACCGATATATCCCATTTTCAATACCAACCATCCTGCAAGTAATAAAAACTGTACCAAATTTTGACTCTCTATCTTTAAAATTGCGAGCAATATCTTGATTTCAACAGACAGACAGACGGAGGACGGACAGACAGACATGGTCAAATCGACATAGAATTTTATGCTGATCAATAATATATATACTTTATAGGGTCTCCGACGAATATTTCGATGTGTTACAAACGGAATGACAAATATAATTATACCCTCCATATGGTGGAGGGTATAAAAAAATCAGTTCAAAAAGTCAATTCAGCGAACTTTTTCAAATTTTTTTCTATTGAAAACTTCAATTCAGCGAACTTTTTCGATAGAAAAAGTCAATTCAGCGAACTATTTCTATCAAAAAATTCAATTCAGCACCTTTTTTATAGAAAAAACCAACAAACTTTTTTCATTGAAAAAGTCAATTCAGCGACCTTTTTCTATTGAAAATTTCAATTCAATGAACTTTTTCTAAAGAAAAGTCAATTCAGTGAATTTCTCTATGGAACATTTATATAGAAAAAGACAATTTAGCTAGCTTTTTCTATAGGAAAAGTTAATTCAGCAAACTTTTTCTATAGGAAAAGTCAATTCAGCGAACTTTTTCTATCGAAAAAAAATTAATTCAGCAATTTTTTCCTTAAAAAAAAACAATTCAGCAAACTTTTACTCAATTAAGCGTATTTTTTCTATAGAAAAGGGCAGTTCAGATAATTTTTTCTATAGAAAAGTCAACTTCTTCTATAAGAAAATTTAATTCAGCAAACTTTTTCTATAGAAAAAGTCAATTTAGCGGAAGGAAAAGTCAACCCAGCGTACTTTTTCAATAAGAAAAGTCAACTCAGCGATCTTCTTCTACAGAAAAAGTCAATTCAATTCAGCGTAATTTTCCTGTAGAAAAAAGTGAACTCAGCAAACTTTTTCTATAGAAAATCTCAATCCTACGATCTTTTCCTATAGAGAAGTTCAATTCTGCGAACTTTTTCTATAGAAAAATTAAATTCAGTGATCTGTTTCTCTGGAAGATGTCAATTCGGCGAAACTTTTCTATACGAAAAGTCAATTCAGCGAACCTTTTCTATTGGAAAGTCTATTCAGCGCATCTTTACAATAGGAAAAATCAATACAGCGAACCTTTTCTATGGGAAAAGAGAAATCAGCGAACTATTTTTATAGAAAAAATAAATGCAGTGGTCTCTTTCTATACGTCAATTCACCGAACATTTTCTACTGGAAAAGTCAACTCAGCGCACCTTTACAATAATAAAAGTCAATTCAGCGCAACTTTCCTATGAGAAAAGACAATTCAGCGAACTTTTTCTATAGTGAAAGACAAATCAGTGAATTTTTTCAATAGTAAAGCTCAACTCGACAAACATTTTCTATTGGAAAAGTCAATTTAGTGAACATTTTCTAGGAAAAGTCAATAGCTCAATAGAAAAGGTTTATTCAGCGAACTATTTCTATAGGAAAAGCCAATTAAACCAACTTTTCCAAAAGAAAAAGTTAATTCAGCGTACTTGTTCTATAGAAGAAGTCAATTCAGCGAACTTTTCGTATAGAAAAAGTCAATTCAGTGATCTGTTTCTATGGAAGATGTCAGTTCGGCAAAACTTTTCTACACGAAAAGCCAATTCAGCGCACTTTTTCAATAAGACATGCCAATTCAGGGAACCTTTTCTATTGGAAAAGTCAATTCAGCGCACCTTTACAATAGGAAAAGTCAATTCAGCGAACCTTTTCTATGGGAAAAGAGAATTCTGAAAACTTTTTCTATAGGAAAAAACAATTCAGCAAAATTTTTCTATAGGAAAACTCAATTCCGCAAACATTTCCTAAAGGAAAAGCCAATTCAGTGAACCTTTTCCAGGAAAAGTCGATAGCTCAGTTCTTTAGAAAAGGTTTAGTCAGCGAACTTTTTCTATAGGAAAAGTCAATTTAGACAACTTTTCCTACAGAAAAAATCAATTGTTCCATAGGTAAAGTCCAATCATAGAACTTTTTTGGACGGAAAAGTCAATTCATTTTTATAGAAAAATGTGAAGTTATTAAGTTTTAATAAATAATCTTTTGTAGTTCCGTGAAGATGATTGGAGATTCCAATCGAAATATTGGAAAATAAAGAAATTTAAATCAGAACATCAGATTTTTTATTTAAAAAGTCTACAGCCAAGCAATCCTGCAAAATTTTACAAAGAAGGCAAACGATACCCTCATCAGCGAAAAAAATTATAAAAACATCAATTCAGCAAACTTTTTGTTATAGAAGAAGTCAATTCAGCCAACTTGTTTTATGTAAAAGTCAATTTAGCGATTTTTTTCTACAGCGAACTTTTTTTATCAACAAATCAATTCAATCAATTCAGCTAAATTTTTCTATAGAAAAAGTCAACCCAGCAAACAGTTTCTATCAAACAAGTCAATTTAGCGAACTTTTTCTACAGAAAATGTCAATTTAGCAAACTTTTTCTATAAAAAATTCAATTCGAACTTTTTCTATTAAAAAGTCAATTCAGCGATCTCTTGTTATAAAAAGTCAATTCAGCGAACTTTTCCTATAGAAAAAGTCAATTCAGCGAAGTTTCCCTGTAGAAAAAGTCAATTCAGCGAACTTTTTCTGTAGAAAACAGGAAATTCAGCGTACTTTTTCTGTAGAAAAAGTCAACTCAGCGAACTTTTTCCCTAGAAAAAGTCAATTCAGCGAACACTTTTCAATTCAATTCAGCGAACTTTTTCTATACAAAAAGTCAATTCAGCTAACTTTTTCTATAAGAAAAGTCAATTCAGCTAACTCTCTCCAGAGAAAAAATCAATTCAGTGAATTTTTATGTAGAAAAAGCTAATTCAGATAATTTTTCCATTAAAAAAAAAATTCTATTCAGCGAACTTTTTCTATTAAGAGGAAAATCCTATTTTTCTAAAGGAAAAGTCAATTCAGCGACCTTTTGCTATAGAAAATGTCAATTCAGTGAAATTTTTCCCTAGAAAAAGTCAATTCAGCGAACTATTTCCCTAGAAAAAGTCAATTCAGCGAACTATTTCCCTAAAAAAAGTCAATTCAGCGAACTTTTTCAATGGAAAACGTCAATTCAGCTAAGTTTTTCTATAGAAGAAATCAATTCAGTGATCTGTCTCTATGAAAGATATCAATATACGATATATATACGAAAAGTCAATTCAGCTAAATTTTCTTTAGAAAAGACCAATTCCGCAAAGGTTTTCTATATAAAAAGTCAATTCAGTAAATGTTTCTATATAAAAAATCAATTCAGCCAACTTTTTTCTA
Source organism: Musca autumnalis (assembly GCF_047663935.1). NCBI lineage: Eukaryota > Metazoa > Arthropoda > Insecta > Diptera > Muscidae > Musca > Musca autumnalis. The sequence continues at coordinate 10,669,584 of NW_027411866.1, read as the reverse complement.
AAAAAGACACCAGATCCAATAATTTTTTCCATACAAAAAGTCAATTCAGCGAAGTTTTCTAGCGTAAATTCAATTCGCAGAGTTTTTTAATTGAAAAGGTCAATTCAGCTAACGTTTTCTATAGAAAAATAGCTTTCATACAATTTTCTGAAGCAAAGACTAAAGAAAAGTCAATTCAACAAATCTATTCTATAAACAAAGCAAAAGTTCATTCACTTTAAGAACGTTATCCTACGTAAAAACGTATCCAGCAAAGTTTCTCGATAGAAAAGCTGGGCACACATTGTCAGTTTTGAATGACAGCTTTGTTGTTGCTTGCTAGTGTGGCCGTTCATTTTTGTCATTCATCATACAACCACAAAATGTTTTGTAAATATTTGTAAATATTTCAATAATTCATTGAAATCCCCAACATGAGAATAAACAGCCTGTGTGAACATTGTTTGAATTAAGTTTTGTAAAAGGTATGTTATGAAATACCCTTTAAGCAACGTGAAATAACCATTTTAGAGTTTCAAAATGTTCTGAAGAATTGATGGTCACATTATTTAGAAAACTTTTAGAATGGTTACTTGTTTCAACTCCCAACAGTTTAGTTGATACTGACCAGAATTTCAGAAATTATGTAAACTTTTCTATATTTTAACGAGTTTGATGCGCTAGATGCAGATTTTCCTAGTTCATCTGTTTGACTCATAAGTTCTACTACTTTAGGGCTACAACATTGCTGAAGACTGCAAAGCAAACTTCTTATTAGTTTCGGAGATAAAGGTCCGATCACTGGAAAAAAGGTTCATTTTAGGTCGGTTTAGATGAGGCCATAAAATCTAAACCCGATCTAAGAACACAAAACCCAATTAAGGCTTTTGTAGTCGCAATATGTACTTTCAGAAAATGTCCATTAGAAGTTGTTTGCATTTCCAGTGTTGCACAGTGTTATCAACCAACTGTGTGCATATACAGAGTCTATAGAAGAGCTTTCTATTCTATAGACGTTTTTTCTTCTACAGAAATTCCTCCTGTAGGTCTTCTACTATATAGAAGACTCATTCACAGGCCTCCCGTTCTAGACTGTTTCACAGATCTTATCTTCCATATGAAAAACTTCTACATAGTTTTTTTACTCTATTGAAATCTCATACACAAGTCTTCTGTTCTGCAGAAGGGGATCTGGTTTTGTATGGAAGACCCTTAACGGGAATTTATATTTATAGAAGCCCCTAGGAATGACTTCTATTTTATAAAAGCCACCCACAGAAGTTATTGTACAATATCATGTAAACAGGTTTCCTATTGAAGCCATCTACGAAGGCCTTTTACTTTAAATAAGCCCTTTACCGAGGTCATCTATTCTACAGAAGCCCTCTACGGTGGCCCTTAGGAGTATGTTCAATATTTGGAATATCTACCTCTCTTTTTATATCTGGACCAGAAGCATAAAATAGCAAGCTTTCATAAGTTCAATTTCCCCCTCTTCCCGCTAAAAATCAATGATATAAGTCATTTAAAAAACAATTCATTTATAAATGCCGCAAACAAAAAAAAACCTATTTGTTGTTCAATTACCACCAATAATAGCCATATCACAACACGGCCCATACCTCTAACATCTCCATGCTCTTCTATTGCCAAAAAACTCTTCCCCTACTGATGACCATTTGCATTTTAATTTTCATTTAATTAAGCTAAAGTTGGAGTTTGGTGGTCCTCGGCATCATTTGTTGTTGTTGCTGCTGATGTGTTTGTTGCAAAAAAAACCGAAAAAATCATCAACATCATCGTCATAAGCATCATCATCAGCAGGACTGTTGTTGTTAAACATCATGTATGTGGCATGTCCTTGTTGTTCCTTTTCAGCCAGCTAGTCAGTCAGTCGGAGGAGAGACCTCTTCCTGTTGCCTGATTGCTGCGGCCAGCCTGCATATGTGTGTGCATTTATCATTTGCTTGGTGGAGGCGTTTGTTTGTTGTTTTTGTTGAGGCTTTTTTTGTTGCGCTTAGTTTTATGTCCACTTTGGCTTTTCAAACGGGGGGTTTTCACTTGTTCTTGCCCTACCCTCCCACCAAACTTTCATATGGTTGTTTTGGGGGTTATCAATTGCAGCATATTAACGCGGATTTCGCGGTCGATTATTTTTGAGCCTTATGGTTGGTTAACGGATTTTCATTTGCGGCCACTGTTTGTTTGGTGGCCTTTGGTTTTTTTCCTGTTCATCTGTTCTGTTCTGCACTCTCAATTGATGATGACGATGCTGTTGCTGGTGATGATGGCACACAATGGCCATTGCATAGACTGAGACCATGTTTAAGCCAGTCAAATGTGTAGTTGGGAAACTGGTGATGGTCATGGTGCTGTTGCTGCTGTTGTTTGCAAAAATCATTATTCGCATGTAAGTGGTAAATAACGCGGAATTGTTGCGCGTTTTTAAATACTTTCAAGCTGGTAGGATAATGCGAAATGAAAACACTTTGTTAAAAGGTTCAATGGTTGTTTTTGGGTGGGAATTTGGAGGAAAAACAAAAAATGTGCTCAGCATGTTAGCTAATGTGTTTAAATGCTGAAGGTTACGCAGCCAAAAGGGGGTTTTAGTTTCTTCTACAAATTTGAATTATTTTATTGGTGTTTACTTAAAAATCCGTGGACTAGATTTAGATGTGTTTAAAATATTTGATAAAATCTGTCTCAACAGCCTTTTATTAAAAGAAAAAAATCGTGCCCGTCCTCCAAAAGATTGGGGATAGTAAAACTCCTCTTTCCGATCTCTAGGATGGCTTCGGTTTTGGTTGCGACAAGTGATAAACTTTTTGAGCCCCCTGGAAATTCTGGAGAGACACTTGTTAGCAATGATTTCTAATAGAGGAGCAGTTAGTTGGTCGACAATGAGCACGACGTCCTCTGCGCATCCGACTAATTTGATTCATTGGTGTAGGTTTAAATTTAAAAGTCCCTCGTACATCACGTGAAATAGAAAGCGTCCTTAAATATACCCTTGTGGAACACCAGATGTTATCTGATATTATTCGGTTCCTAAATCAGCATCAACCCATAGAGTTCCATCTTTTAGGTAGCTGTCAGTCATTCTGATATGATAGCTAGGGATACATCGGTTTCTTAATATCTGCCTTATAAAGCTATAATCGACAGAGTTAAACGGAATTTCAGAAATTTAGGCCTATTAACTTGCTGACATAAATATGGATTTGGATTAAAGTTCAGGAGTTTTGCGTTGGAGGTACCTAAAGAAATGGACCGACATAGTACACCGTGTTTTTATACCCTACACCACTATGTGGTAAGGGGTATTATGTGTTAGTGCATTTGTATGTAACATACAAAAGGAAGCGAGATAGACCCATAGTTCCTTCTAGGGATATACATAGAATCACTTTCTGAGTCGATTTATGCATGTCCGTCCGTCCGTTCGCAACATACAGGTCGCATTTGTTGACCGATTTCGCTGAAAATTGGGGAATACCATTTTTTTAGCCCTCGGAAGACCAAGTTCGAAGATGGGATATATCGATCCACGTTTTGGTATAGCCCCCATATAACGGTATCCCCCGATTTGCGGTATTTTGACGTTTTTAGCTACATTTTCAGACCGATGTAGCTATAATTTAACATTTAGGGTTCTTAAGTGTCAATAAACTTATATAACAAAAGTTGTGGACATAGGTCCACGTTTTGGTATAGCCCCCATATAACGGCACCCCCCGATTTGCGGTATTTTGACGTTTTTAGCTACATTTTCAGACCGATGTAGCTATAATTTAACATTTAGGGTTCTTAAGTGTCAATAAACTTATATAACAAAAGTTGTGGACATAGGTCCACGTTTCGGTATAGCCCCCATATTACGATACCTCCCGATTTAAGGTATTTTAGGGATCTTAGCCACATTTTTTGCTTGAACTAGCTGAAATTTTACATATGTGGTTCCCAGTGGCCACGAAATTTCGCCACTTAAAATTGTTAAGATAGGTCCATGTTTTTTTGTAGCCCCCATATGACGGTACCTCCCGATTTTAGGTATTTTAACGATTTTCCCCAAATATGGCTCCAATTTGCCATTTGGAATTTAATGAGTTCAAAAAGTTTACTTTAATGTTTGTTTTGGGTTATTAAAAAACTTCTCCACCAAAAATTATGGACATACATATGTCCACATTTTGATATAGCCCCGAATTTTGGTATAGCTTCCATATTAATTAAAAACTAATTATTCCATTTTTACATATTTCGACTGGTGTAGGGTCATTCCTCCCGACATTTTAGTTGGTCACCATATAATTTAGAGCTTTTGGGCCATTTTATCAGGAAACCTGGACTTGCCCACGAAAATCATCATATTGCTGTAAACAGGGCTACTAGTAGTACCTTCGGTAAAAAATTTCAAAAGATTCTCACATAAAACCTTTACAGCACTTAAAGAAAAATGTTGATCATTTGTGTGGGTGGTACTCTTAGGAATGGACCGATAGGACCAACTTTTAAACATAAACTAAGTTTGGACCAAATATTTCGAGATCCAAAGTTTGGACCAAATCCGTTTATGAGATATTGCGTTTAACATTTTAGCGAATATATTCGAACTTTTGTGGGGGAGGTACTGCAAGGAGTGGACCTATAAGCATGATTTTCGAATTTCATCTAATCTTCAAAGAAGTCGTAATATTTCTTCGAAGATTAGATGAAATTCGAAATTGCAAAGTGTGGATTAACGTAGTATTCGGTTCGGGAGATGTCATGTGCACCAGCCACTACACATGCTTGCCGTAGGGGGGCGCTTTACAGTTTTCGGGTCATTTTCTCAAGATGTATGGAATTGCCACTGAAAAAACATGTACCACCGTAATAGGGGCCTTCATTCGAGAGGAGGTTAGGACTAACCTGCACTTTTCCGAAATTTTTTGTGGGAGGTATCCGAAGAAGTTGAAATATAAAGTACATATTCTTACCTGAAATATTACGATGTCCAAAGAATGGACAAAATCGGTTACTACCTTCGAGAGTTATCGAGCGCACCATTTTAGCGAAAAGTTTTGAACTTTTGTGGGGGAGGTACCCAAAGGGAAAAATATTACGATATACAAAGTGTGGACCAACGTAGAATTCGGTTCGGGAGTTGTCGCGCGCACTAGCCACTGCACATGCCGGCCGTAGGGGTGTTTTACTGTTTTCGGGACACTTTCTCAAGAAGTATGGACTTGCCACTGAAAAAACGTGTACCATCGTAATAGGGGCCTTGAGTGGTAACTGTTGCAAGAAAAATCAAATCGATTCGAGAGGAGGTCCTAACCTGCACTTTTCCGAAATTTTGTGTGAGAGGTACCCGAAGGAGTTGACATATAGAGTCCATATTCTAACCAAAGAATGGAAAAAATCGGTTACTGCCTTCGCGAGTTATCGAGCGAACCATTCTAGCGAGAAGTTTTGAACTTTTATGGGGGAGATAAACAAAGGAGTGGACCGATAAGGTCCATCTTAGAACTTTATTTAACTTTGGGCAAAATATTACGATTGCCACATTTTGGACCGAATCGGTTTAGCCGTTCGAGGGTAACCGCGCGCTCCATCTACAACATATGATGTCATAGCCGGTTTTTACAGCTTTCAGGCCGTTTTCTCACGAAGTATGGACTTGCCCTGAAAAAAACATGCACCGTCGCAATGGGGGCAGCGAATACAAGTTGTTACAACAAAAATCAAAAGAATTCGAAAGGAGGTCTTAAACTGCACTTTCCGAAATTTTGTGTGGGAGCTACCCGAAGGAGTGGACCGATATAGTCCATATTCAAGCTTTACCTATGTCTGGTAGAAATATTACGATATGCAAAATGTGTACCAGACAGACGGACGGGCATTGCTAAATCGACTCCAAATTGTCTAAAACGGATTTCGTCCAAACATACATGGGGTCTAAAACCGTTATTTCGATGTGGCACATTTTGCCCGTATGAAAGTGTATATACCCTCTTTAGCATAAATGCTGAGGGTATAAAAATAAAAAAAAAAAATATATATATATATATATATATATATATATATATATATATATATATATATATATATATATATATATATATACGAAAGTAGACGGGACGTCTCGTCAGGATGTTTTACATAGTGCACAATTGCACGGGAGTAACGACGGCCAGCTTCACTTTGGGTTTACCTAGGTAGCTCATAGAGAGCGATTGCCCACTCTATGGGTTTAACTTCCATTTTGGTAAGGAGGAATGAGGTTTGTCTTTCACCACAAAAATCTCTGGTCCAATTTCGTAGTTAATTCCATACAAATAGGGACTAGTCACCCAGTTTGTGATACGCCAGCCACAATCAGTGAACAGAGAGAATATAACACAAGTATTACAAGAATAGAGCAGTCTAATCACTAGCCTTATATGATGGTAGCCTTCTCAGTGCAGGGAGCGAAGCCTATTTCGCTATGTAGGTATGGAACTGTAACCTATTTTTGAGTGAAAATCCCCCCTACAAGGTCGTAATGATCAGTTATGGTGTTGATTATGTGATTATATACTGCACCTGCGGTATCAGAAGAGGGTCCACAAGAGGGACCACTGCACTGTGGTCCCAGCCCGCGACAAAAATACAAAAATCAATGCCCACAAATTA